>NC_081769.1:15770809-16070809 GCF_963082965.1 Carassius carassius | reverse complement strand
ATTACTATTTTATTTCAAATGAATGCAACAATATAATTTGCAATTTGTTGTTAAAGTTCTAAAAATTCTAATTGTGTTTAGTAGTGAATAAGTAATCACATTAATCTATATAAAAACACTAAAAACAGACCAATTCTTTGGGAATGAAAAGCATGATAGGATGTGTGTGTAATATTTGCACAAGTACACAAATGCCATGCAGTTAGCAGGAATGCAGCGCAATGAGCTCGAAAGGCGCGCTGTCATGGTAGCAGGTCCACTCCTCCTTCCCGTGGTTTTCATCACAGATTAACTGTCAATGCGCATGGCTCAAGGTTTGACACCGATGCCTTTGTCCGTACCCTCAGCCATGCAGCACTGTGGGAGAGTTAGGTATCAACACGGGGACATTCGACGCCATTACGCGCCGGAGGACCGTTTAAAGACGAAAGATATCAAACCAAACATCGCGTTTGATGTCTGTGATGTCCAGACAGCGAGTCGAACCCGTGCCATTACATCCCCACAAGTATCTGTTTGAAGGATATACCTCCCCATAGCCTGCGTAATGCAAATACACTTGAATTATTCACATATTTTGGTCAAAACACTGACTGCGCTCGAACCTGCTACCAGCCATTTTATGCGTAGCGAGGGTTCGAGCCGATGACAGCGCTCAGACACACTGCTGCCTTGGAAACCCAATTTTAAACTTTCTAAGACAACACGCGCTCGTGAACTGCTACTAACAAGAACTCACATTTCTTCCCAAACGCTTACAACCACTCGCGCGCATCGCCTCTTTGTAACTGAAATATAGAATATAAAACTGTTCTCACCCCACGAGTCAGCTCGCGCAGGCACTGACTGGGCCGACCCTGAGATACTTCCGGAAGACCAAAAATGAATGAATGACTGGGCGGAGAGGCTGAGCACGAGCGAAAGGGGAGGGCGGGGGGTCGTGGTGTTGCAGTTTTCTGCGTCCGACCTGAACATGCTTTAGAACTTGAGTTGAGCTTTAGCTAATATGTTCGCATTATTTTCATGATAATAACACATTTAGTTAATGGTGGCACATCATTATTATAAAAATCAATTTAGAATCTAACAATGATATCATTATTAACTTTAAAATATTTTCAAAATTATTAGTATTCTTTAAGGAGAATATCTTGTAGGCCTGTTACTTTGTATTTTTATGTTTGGAGATGGAATACAACACTCAAACAGTTATTTTTACACTAAACTACAGTCAATCATGGTAACACTAGTATAAGGGTTTTAAGTGTTGCCAAAATCATTTATACAGTCTAACCAGCTATAATAAAATCATTGTTTTAAATGACAACAAACACTCCAGTTTCTTTATTGAAGAATCATGATTTTACAAGAAGAAGAAAAAAACATTTAAAGATGATTCACTGTGAAGTTTACACAATGCAAAACTGAATCTGTATAACAGCAATAATTAAGCAAGGCTTTATGCTATAATATTCGTATGTCTTAAGTCTTATGTAATCCAATCCAATCAAGTAATAAGTCAAGATCAGTTAACTCTAAACATATCATAAAACTGCTTCACAGAAAATCACTTTTTAACAATGAAATAAAATATGATAACATGATAAACACCAACGCTACCTCAGAAATCAGTTTTACACTTTGTATGACAATAAAATACATGAAAAGAGAGCAACTTATAGCAACCATAACCTCAGGCAAGTATGATGGTGTCAGCATATATCAAATATGAAACAAATTCTGTTTAAGAAAACTTTGTCAATGCAACATAACAACAAAGAAAAGAGTAGAGTTAAATGAGGCATAATGGTGAGATCCTACTGAGATCCATCCAAAAACAAATTCAGTTGGCATGTTAATAATACAGTTTACATTGATCCAGACTAAAGGTCATGGTGTCAGAGTGAAGAGAGAGCTGTGTGTGCCCACATGCAAAATGTGTTGTCAAAATCTGATGAGTTCACTGAAGGTCAGCAGGATCACATGGATCAATCTCTGACACCAGCCGATGAGGAAAGAGCTTGAACTGCAGCCAGGTAGGGTCTAAAGAGAAAAGAGGGAGACGAAGGTGATGCAGGGTTATTTTTGAGTGTAATGTACACCTATTATATTATGTGCATTAATGTGGTGTGAATTATGTACCGAGATAGCAGCTAGGTTGCTTGAGCTGTCCATCTACGCAGACCTCTGTGGCAGTGAAGCTGCACAGTTTTTCTGGATGTTTACAGAAAAATGTCACATTCTCTCCATGAGCAACCACACCTCCCGTCAGATCATATGGCCAACACTTTACTCCTCCCACGATCACCCTGCTGCGTTGAGCTGGGACTGGACAGTGGGCTGATCGGAAAGACGGGAAGAAATGGTGAAGAGAATGATGCTATTTGTCGTGACAAAAAGGAGGTTTATGAATCATGACTGGAAACCAAAACATTGCAAACCTTATATTTATGCACATTACATTTTCAATGCAAATGTTCAACACAGTCATGATGACTTGATGCATTGTTTTTTAAGAGCTTTATTTACCCCGGCAGGCAGGCACTGCACTCCATGTCCCATTAGGTAAACAAGTCACTTGATTTGGACCATCCAGCAAGAAGTTATTTTTGCAGAGGTAATAGATTGAATCACCAAATTCATATTCAGTTCTCAGGACAGCCACCAGATGTCCACGTTCAACCTCCTTAGGAGGAGGACAAACCACACCTGATAACATACATAAGCACACACTTAAATTTACAGTATTGTTCAAAATAATAGCAGTACAATGTGACTAACCAGAGTAATCCAGGTTTTTAGTATATTTTTTATTGCTACGTGGCAAACAAGTTACTAGTAGGTGCAGTAGATTCTCAGAAAACAAACAAGACCCAGCATTCATGATATGCACGCTCTTAAGGCTGTGCAATTGGGCAATTGGTTGAAAGGGGAATGTTAAAAAAAATAGCAGTGTGGCATTCAATCACTGAGGTCATCAATTTTGTGAAAAAAACAGGTGTGAATCAGGTGGCCCCTATTTAAGGATGAAGCTAGCACTTGTTGAACATGCATTTAAAAGCCTGAGGAAAATGGGTCGTTCAAGACATTGTTCAGAACAACAGCGTACTTTGATTAAAAAGTTGATTGGACAAGGGAAAACCTATAAAGAGGTGCAAAAAATTATAGGCTGTGCAGCTAAAATGATCTCCAATGCCTTAAAATGGAGAGCAAAACCAGAGAGATGTAGAAGAAAATGTCTCTAGGTTACGTATGTAACCCTAGTTCCTCGAGGGAACGAGACGCTGCGTCAAATGCGCTTTGGGGAACGCGCCCAGCATGAGCAACTCTGAATATTGTGTGTAATCAGTCCAATGGAAGAGCGTGACGTCACAGACGGGGTGAAGTAAGCGACCAGGAAGCTGTAAAAGCACATGCCGCGCAGCTGGCGTCAGCTTCGAGTACCAGCAAGCACCGGCAGGGGTGCCGGGGGTATGGCTCCGAGACGCAGCGTCTCGTTCCCTCGAGGAACTAGGGTTACATACGTAACCTAGGGACGTCCCTCTTCAGGAACACGAGCTGCGTCAAATGCGCTTTGGGGAATGAGTATCAACGCCGCCAGACTACCAAACCCCTGCCTAGTGTGTATCCGAAGAGCACAGCTTAGGACGAGAGGACAGAAGCGCCTGGAGTGACTGGCATGTCTAGGCCATAGAATTTAACAAACGTAGAAGGCGTGGACCACCCCGCAGCATTGCAGATGTCCAGCATGGATACACCTGCTAGGAAGGCCTTGGAGACCGCCATACCCTGAGTAGAGTGAGCCTTGGCTCCCGACAGCGGGGGACGACCAGAGGACTCATAGGTGGCGTTGATAGCCTCGACTATCCAACGACTAATAGTCTGCTTAGAAGCAGGAGAACCCCTCTTGGGGGGACCGTAGCATACAAGCAATTGGTCAGTTTTTCTCCACAGGGCAGCTCTGTGGACGTATGTGTCCAGCGCTCGAACAGGACACATACAATTTAGCTTCGCTTGGTCGGGCTCCCGAAAAGGAGGAGGACAGAAGGCCTGCAGCACTACAGGTCGTGGTGTAACAGAGGGAACCTTAGGAACATATCCCGCTCGAGGGTATATGAACGCTTTGGTCATGCCAGGTGCAAACTCAAGATAAGTGGGGGCCACAGAGAGGGCCTGAAGATCTTCTACTCTCCGCAGAGAGGTGATAGCCAACAGAAAGGAGGTTTTAAGCGTAAGATGTCTGTCTGAAATGTCTTGAATAGGTTCAAACGGGGGTTTGCACATTGCCTCTAACACCACAACCAAGTCCCACGGACGAATACGGGACCGTACTGGAGGTCTCAGCCTCAGCGCACCGTGGAGGAAACATGTAACTAAGGGGTGTCTTCCCAAAGACTGGCCATCGAGAAGGGGGTGGTAGGCCGCAATGGTCGCCACGTAGACCTTCAGCGTGGAGTGGGTCAACCCTGCAGAGAGCCTAGCCTGAAGAAACTCCAGAACTGTACCAACTGGGCAGTTTGCTGGGTCTAACTGGCGGTCTCTGCACCATGAGGTGAAGAGTTTCCACCTCAGGGCGTACAGTTTACTCGTTGAGGGAGCTCTGGATTGGAGGAGGGTCTCAACAACCTCGGTTGAGAGACCAGCTGCTAACAGTTGTGCCCCCTCCCACAGCTAACAGGGGCCACACCCACAGCTTTCACAACTCCGGGCGAGGGTGAATTATCGTACCCTGCACCTGTGAGAGTAGGTCTGTCCTGATCAGTATCTCCCACGGAGAGCCGTCGAGGAGTGAGACTAGATCTGCGAACCATACTCGGCCCGGCCAGAACGGGGCTACTAACAACAGACGGACCCCGTCCTGGCGTACTCTTGCCAGAACTCCCGGGAGCAGAGCAATAGGGGGAAAGGCGTACAGACGAAGCCTCGGCCAGGTCTGTACCATAGCGTCCAGTCCCAAAGGAGCTGGATGAACTAGAGAGAACCAAAGGGGACATTGTGATGTCTCTTGAGTCGCAAATAGGTCTACTTGACCCCTGCCAAATACTCTCCATATCTGCTTCACCACCTCTGGGTGAAGTCTCCATTCCCCGGGCCTCGGCCCCTGCCTCAACAGTATGTCTGCTCCCACATTTAGTTTCCCAGGAATATATACTGCTCTTAATGAGAGGAGTTTGCTCTGGGACCACACCAGGATCTGGTGCGCCAGCTTGTACAATGGGCGTGAACGCAGACCTCCCTGGTGGTTGATATAAGAGACCACCGATGTGTTGTCGGTGCGCACCAACACATGGTGACCCCTTAGGTCTGGGAGGAAGTGCTTCAGTGCACGATAAACTGCTAGCATTTCTAGACAATTGATATGCCATGTTAGATGGTGACCACTCCACAGACCACGGGCAGGGTGGCCACTCATGACTGCACCCCATCCAGTGAGACATGCGTCTGTCGCTAGTATTACACTGCGACAAGGAGCTCCCAGCACCGGGCCCTGATTCAAGAACCAAGGTTTCTTCCATATGTCTAAGGCACGGAGGCAGCGCCGCGTGACCTTGATAGTGCGAAGTTGATTGCCCCTTCGGGAAAATCCCTTGGTCTTGAGCCACCACTGTAGGGGTCTCATGTACAGCAGGCCAAAAGGTATCACATTGGACGCAGCTGCCATCAGACCCAACAATCTCTGAAATTGTTTGACAGTGAGTGACTGGCCTACTCTGACTCTCTCGACTGAGATGAGGATCGACTCGATACGAGCAGGGGACAATCGTGCCTGCATCGCGGTCGAATCCCATACTACGCCTAGATAGGTGGTTCTCTGAACCGGAGAAAGCACACTCTTCCTGGCGTTCAGTCTCAAACCCAGCTCCCCCATATGTGCGAGAACGACATCTCGATGCAGAGCCGCAACTTGCTCTGACTGAGCTAAAATCAACCAATCATCAATGTAGTTGAGAATGCGTATGCCCTGCATGCGCAGGGGGACCAGAACCGCGTACACACATTTTGTGAACGTGCTGGGTGAGAGTGCAAGGCCGAAGGGAAGTACTCGATATTGGTAAGCTTTGCCCCCGAAAGCGAACCTCAGAAACTTCCTGTGTTGTGGAAGGATGGATATGTGGGAGTATGCGTCTTTGAGATCTATTGTGACAAACCAGTCCTCGGACCTGATCTGAGCTACAACATGCTTGATTTTGAGCATTCTGAACTTCAATCTCATAACTGAACGATTTTTGACCCTCAAGTCTATAATCGGAAGCAGCCCCCCATCCATCTTTGGAACTATGAAATACCGGCTGTAAAATCCGGACTCCCTGTACTGAGGAGGGACCACCTCGATGGCCTCCTTCTCTAATAGGGTTTTCACTTCCTGTTCCATAACCAGACCCTGCCTGGGGCCGACTATCATCGGGATGACCCCGTTGAAAATTGGCGGCGCGGAGCCGAACTGAATACAGTAGCCTTTTTCTACTGTGTGCAGGACCCATTGAGATACATACAAATAATCTACTAAGGGAATCAGTCTCTCGAGACTGTAAGAGGCCCCCGCAGGGGCGGCGAGCGTCTCAGCCCCGCTACGTGCACGGGCGGAAGATACTGAGACCGTTGCTCGCTGGGGCCGCTGCGCCATGGAACACTGGCAGGGTTGGCAGACCGGCCCCCAGAGGGCGCTGAGGCGAGACGGGCACCGTGTACTGCGGTGTGTACCGCTCTACCCCAGCAGAGGCTGCCCTCTGAAACCCTGGGTTTTTGGCATCAGGGTTTCTTGGCCGAGGACTTCTTAGCTTCAATAACTGCCTTCAGATCTTGTTTAGGCTTAGAAGACCTTGGCCTCTGTTTTTGGGCCTTGCGGTACGAGGAGCTAGGGTGTGGCTGGGGCATCTCCCGCCCAGATGCCTCGAGGGAGTGACGAGGGAGGCACTTATGGAACGCCGCCGCTTGTTTGCGGGCCTCCTGAAACCTGTCGACGACAGAATTGACTGCATCGCCGAACAGGCCAGTAGGCTGAATCGGGGCATCCATGAGGCAGACCCTGTCCCGCTCTTTCATATCGGACAAGGTCAACCATAAGTGCCTCTCCGCGGCCACCATCGCTGCCATGGACCGCCCAATCGCTCGGGCGGTCTCCTTGGTGGCGCGGAGGGAGAGATCAGCGGTCCTTCTTAGCTCTGAAATATCATGGGACTTGATCTCCTCTCCCTCGTCTAGCTCTTTAAGCAGGTCGGCTTGGTACGCCTGTAACACCGCCATGGTGTGCAGACACGCACCAGCCTGACCTGCAGCCGCATACCCTTTGCCCACCAAAACTGATGTTAATCTGAGGGGCTTTGAGGGCAATGCCGGGGCCTTGAGAGACGATGCCACGCCGGGGGGCAGATAGCTCGCGAGCGTCTGTTCCACCCGGGGCATGCTCTCCCATCCCCACCACATTTCCATAATAATCAGGGGATGTAGAGGCGGGCCGAGAAATGGGCGTTTCCACGCACATCGACATTCGCTCACAGTGCGGACAGTCGGCTCCCTTGAGAGCCGACTCAGCATGCCTCGCTCCCAGGCAAACCACGCATAGGCTGTGTGTATCCCCGCCCATTATATATCGCGGGCAGGGAGGAACACACAACCCATAACGCGATTTGGAATCGCCATCAGAATGCTTAACTTTCGCCTTGCTCTTTGGCATGTCTAGGAGCTCTAACTGGACAGACAACAGTAAATAAGAATCACAAGACAGACAATTGACATTCACACACAGAGCGCTTGCTGAAAGACGCGAAGCTGACGCCAGCTGCGCGGCACGTGCTTTTATAGCTTCCTGGTCGCTTACGTCACCCCGTCTGTGACGTCACGCTCTTCCATTGGACTGATTACACACAATATTCAGAGTTGCTCACGCTGGGCGCATTCCCCAAAGCGCATTTGACACAGCTCGAGTTCCTGAAGAGGAACTGAAGACAACCATCAAAATGGATCGAAGAATAACCAGAATGGTAAAGGCTCAGCCAATGATCAGCTCCAGGATTATCATAGACAGCCTGGAGTTACCTGTAAGTACTGTGACAGTTAGAAGATGTCTATGCAAAGCGAATCTATTTTCAAGACCCCCGCAAAGTGCCTCTGTTAAAAAAAAGGCATGTTCAGAAGAGGTTACAATTTGCCAAAGAACACATCAACTGACCTAAAGAGAAATAGAGGAACATTTTGTGGACTGATGAAATTAGTAAAATTGTTCTTTTTGGGTCCAGGGGCCACAGACAGTTTGTGAGATGGCCCCCAAACTCTGAATTCAAGCCAAAGTACACAGTGAAGACAGTGAAGCATGGTGGTCCAAGCATCATGATATGGGCATGTTTCTCCTACTATGGTGCTGGGCCTATTTATCGCATACCAGGGATCATGGATCAGTTAGCATATGTCAAAATACTTGAAGAGGTCATGTTGCCTTATGCTGAAGAGGACATGCCCTTGAAATGGTTGTTTCAACAAGACAATGACCCCAAACACACTAGTAAATGAGCAAAGTCTTGGTTCTAAACCAGAAAAATTAATGTTATTGAGTGGCAAGCCCAATCCCCGGACCTCAATCCAATCGAGAACTTGTGGGGTGATATCAAAAAGCAAAACCAAGAAATGTAAATGAATTGTGGAATGTTGTTTAAAGAGTCATGGAGTGGAATAACAGCTGAGAGGTGCCACAAGTTGGTTGACTCCATGCCACACAGATGTGAAGTTTAATGATTCACAGGATTGCTAAATCCTGGAAACAAAAACGTTTGTATAAAATAGTTTTGAGTTTGTACAGTCAACGGCAGACACTGCTATTTTTTTTAACACACCCCTTTCAACTAATTGCCCAATTGCACAGCCTTAAGAGCGTGCATATATCATGAATGCTGGGTCTTGTTTGTTTTATGAGAATCTACTGCACCTACTGGTAACTTGTTTGCCACGTAGCAATTAAAAAAATATGCTAAAAACCTGGATTATTCTGGTTAGTCACATTGTACTGCTATTATTGTGAACAATACTGTACATGTAAGTACACAGCAGAATTAAAAATAAAAGCTTTTAAAAAATTTGGTCAAATTATGTGAAAACCCTTTAAAAGAATATTCCTAGGCTCAGTCTGCACCATTTTAGAGGCAAATAATATTAATGTTAATGTTTTAAAAGCCGAAAGATAATGCTTTTGTAAATAGATGTATACTTTTTTGTGTAATAATATGTATTATTTTAGCTGTAGAGCTTTTTTTATCATTTTATTTTTTTACAATGGGGGCTAGGTTTTCATAGCAATCAAGTTGCAAAAATTGAATATAACTTTACCCAGAAAATAATAGGTTGTAGTAAGGGATAGGTCACCCAAAAGTAAATTACTGTCAAAAAAAAAAAGTAATTCTATCATCATTTACTCAACCTCAATCTCTTCCCAAACCTAAATTAAAACCAAACAGTTAACGGTAGCCATTGACTTTCATAGTACTGAAAAACAAAATACCATGGAACTCAATAGCTACCATCGGTGGTTACAGAATAACTTGAGGGTGAGCAAATGATGACAGAATTCTCATTTTTGGGTGAACTATTCCTTTAACGTGTATTGAACCCACAAAAAGCCTAGGTTGATCCAGCAGGGGGCAGCACTGCACCAACATATATTAGTTAAACCTGCATCGGCTGCAATAGTGCTGCACACTCACAAATTAATTTACATAGTGCCCTGTCCACCTACTCACAAACCCACACAAGTCTTCATTGCTCTTCTCTCTCCCGCTGTCCCTCTCTCTCATTACTTTGTTTCATGGTGTGCAAGAGCAGGCAAACTGAGATCTCTATAGCAGTTTGGATTAGCATTTTCCACTCAAGCACATTCTAATACAGCTGCTATTTCCTTTTAGATAGATCTATGTCTCAGTCATTCCCATGTTGATGAGTGCATACACACAAACATACACACACTTACGACGACAGATGGGATGAGGGTTTTGCCACGTCTGGTTCTCATGACAGATATTCTCACTATTTCCAGTCAGCACAGATCTGCATGAGAAAGAAGATGAGGTGTGTAGATCAAATAAGCATGATAAAAATAGATATTCTGTTTATATCAGTCACAGTTATCTCTCTTTCTCATAAGTCTCACCCAGCTGCACATTGGTACTGGATGGTGGATCCCACGATGGCACTGCCCTGCACAGAGAGCAGATCATCATCATCAGGCAAAGAACAGGACACTTCAGGTACCAGAACCGGCTCCGCTGCAAAACCCCCTCCTGGGGAGGCTGGTGAAAATAAAAAATCAAAATAGCATATTTATCTCTTGACTTGAGTATGCGCTAAAATGCTTGGTTGCAACACATGTGCAAAGTTGTTAGCATTGTACCCTTATTCATGTTTCTTATTGTTTTAGAAAAACCTTTTCAATTTAAAGTTTCAATTTAACTTAATAAAAAAATGTAGGCTAGTGAAAATCAATCAAAGAGGAAGAAATGACTAATTTCCTGACACCTTGTGTAGCCATCTTAGTCATTAAAATAAAAGGATATTGCAATAGACTTGACCTTGATGCACATGCGTCTTGAGGGTCTGCAGTGGTCCTCTTTATGATATAATTTCTACTAGTAAATCATTCAGTATTTTTCTGTATTTCTTTGATTTTATGATATATACAAAATTAGTAATTCGTGTACACTGGCATTTTTTTGAGCAATTAAAAAATTGCTAGCGGCAATATATATATATATATATATATATATATATATATATATATATATATATGTATATATATATTCAATTATTTTGTGCAAAGATTCTTTGTGAAAAGAAATGCTTCAGCAAAAAATAAATAAAAGTGCAAAAGTAAATTATCTTGGGGAAACTCAAAATATTTGCAAGTAAATGCAAAGTTTCTAGGAAGAATCCAGTTTTGCCATACAAAAGTTTTAATCTAGAAATCAGAAGTACATTCAAATCACTGCATTTTTGTGTATTTCTGAATAAATATACTAAAATTAGAGTCATATTAAAACTGGTCACATGGGAGGATATTAACTCTTAAAAAGTTCAAATGTTGAAGAGCCTGGACATTGTTAAGGCCTGTTTATACCAAGAGTGATAAATTGAATGATAATGCCTTTTTTTTTTCTCGAGAATATAGGGATGTTCATACAGCAACTAGAACAATAATAACACAGAGTTACAATATTGATGGAATCACTTTCAGAATGTGATGTATGATAAAATCAGCCAGTCAGATTCCACTAGACTTTAAAGAGATTGAGCATTTAAAGCTCAGCTGCATGAAAAAGCTGATGAAAAAGCTGCAGGACACTCTTCAAATCAACAGACGTCTGTTATCCCTTGTGTGGACAAAAATATAGTTATATTTAATTATATTATAGTTATATTTAATGGACGACCCTGTGGATATTGGCCTGAAGCTTTTGTCCACTACATTAGATGAGAAAGCGTGAGCACAAATATATGACTGATTGAATGGACAGATGGATATGTAGGGCTGGCAAATGGATTCACAGGTCAACGTGTGGCTGAGCGGGTACCCAGATGATGGACGGACAGAATGTGTGGCTACATTTTGAGTTTTATCAGAAAAAATCCATCTGGAACAAGCTGTTCTCACATTCCCTCTTGAGCAGTTGACTCATGCAGTTATGTATCAAATCTCTCCCCCTTTTGTGAGGATGACTGATTAATGAAGGGGGAGGAAATCACACAGTCAACATGCACACACACCAAACTTCCATTGTACATCAATTCAGCTTTGAATGCGCTTGAACTTTGTGTGTGAATCCGGCGTATCTACATGCCTGTCTCTGCTTGTTAAATATTCCATGCCACTGATCTGCCGATAATAGAGTACTGCAGGACAGTTCTCACAGACCCCAAACGCCCACACCCCGGCTCTTTTGACAGCTCATTCCTAGAAATACCTCTCATGTTACTCCAGGAAATGTGTGTGTGAATGTATGCATGTGTTACAGAGGGGGTGATACTGGGAATGCTGCAGCCTGGAGCTCTGCCAATTCACGCCTCCTCTTCACAGAGCTGGAGTCTAAAGACTAAAACCCCATAGCCCAGAAGCAAGCGGTGACCCATGGTCCACAAGCTCTAAGCTTTTATTACTCATGCAACCAAAAAAAAGCATTATTATGCAGACACTGACACATATTTCAATTTTTTTCCTGCATTCATGGTCGGTTGCACTCAATATCACCACCATAATATTGCTGCTATGAAGGCATTCCACCTGAATTGCATAATATTGACATTAACTGAATGGTTTATGAACAAGATGAGGGCAACCTGACCCAACGAGACTGATGTTTTCATTTTTAAAATGTATTTATGCAATATCAGATTTTTAAATGTTACAGACCCAGGGACCCCCATCTCAACTCTTTATTACAAAACCACACTTTTTTACTTTTTCACTTTTTTTATTACAAAATTACACTTTATAGTAATGTTCAGTCATATACCAAAAAAAAATGCCTTCAATAATTCTTAACAGTTAAGCCATTTTTATGTTTACAATCTTTATTTATTTTGTATCTGTTCTAGCAGATGGACTATAACTGCAAGACGTTCTTCAGATCCCGGTTGAAAATCTGGCCATAGTAGAACGGAACCCAGGAGGGCTTCTTTTGTCTTGCTATAGTTTATACCAATACAGACCTATAATCCAATATCAAGAAGTTTTTTTCTGATCTCCAAAGAAACATAAACCGATTTCATATCCCTTGATAAAGAATGGCTTTATTAAAAGGATAGCTCACTCAAAAATTCACCCTCATGTCGTCCCAAACCTGTAAGACATTGGTTCATCTTCGGAACATTAAGATTTTAAGATATTTTTGATGAAATCCTAGAGCTTTCTGACACTGAAAGACAGCAATACAACTAGGTCAAGGCCCAGAAAGGTAGTAAGGACATTGTTATAATAGTCCATGCAACATCAGTGGTTCATCCATAATTTTATAAAGCTATGAGAATACTGTTTGAGTGCAAAGAAAACAAAAATAATGACTTTATTCAACATCATTGTTTTCGATGCACGTTCACTAGTGTACCACCGTGCATGTGTGTACATGCCTCTGATTGTAAACAAGCTGACATAGAAGAGACATATTTTTAAATGAAGTCATTATTTTTGTTTTCTTTGCACACAAACATAGTTTTATAAAATTACAGATGAACCACTGATGTCACATAGACTATTTTATCGATGTCCTTCCTAGCTTTCTGGGCCTTGAATGTGTCAGTTGCATTGCTGTCTATGTAGAGGATCCGAAAGCTCTTGGATTTCATCAAAAATATCTTTGTGTTCTGAAGATGAATGAAGGTCTTATGGGTTTGGAAGAACATGAGGGTGAGTAATTACTGACAGAATTTTCATTTTCATGGGAGAACTATTCCTTTAAGTATAAGAGAAGGGTTCTTTGTTAAACCTAAGATACAACTAAAACCATTAGAAAAACTTTATTTTTTTAACATATATTTTATATATAGCCTATATACCAAAGACAGAAGGATTGAGCAATAGAATAATAGACTGATAGATTATAGATAGGTAAAATGTACTGAAGAAAACAATACATAACAGTTCAAATATTTTCTCCATCCTACCTGTACAAACAGGCTCATCTCCACTCCACTGCCGGTCACCTTGGCAACGGCGTATTGTAGTGTCCAGTCCGTTATGCATGGTGAACCCAGGCTTACAGTGAACCTCAAGCAGACCGGAAAATGAGGGTGAAGGGGAAAGGAGAGCTACATCAAAATACTTTCCAGGTGGGAGAGGCCATGGACACGTACGACCTGTTCACACAGAACAATCACAGAAAAACTGGGAGCACTGCCTTATAATATATCATAGATTTAGTCATTGTTTTGGTTTTTTTGCTTTTTAAGTTTTGTTATAATGTGTTTAGAAGCATCGTGGGGTGTCAAGCTCTGACCTGGGGCCACACAGCTGAGTCCACACTGGCCGTCACAGAGACACTGACGTTTGTTGCCACAGTCTTTATCTTGCTGACACTTTTTTGGGCACGCTTGTCTTCTCTCGTTACCCAGTATCCTCTCTGGACACTGTTCTGTTGTGTCCACTTCAAAATAGGCATGCACAGAAACATGGAAAATGTGAAGAAATGAGACAATGCGTAGATCAGTTTCAAATACAAGCAGGCTGACATACATACACTACCAAAAAAAAGTGTAATAATTATATATATTTTTTTTTTTAATGAACGAAATCTCTTATGCTCACCAAAGCAGCAAAAATATAGTACAGTTTACAATGAAATAAAATAATGGTTTCATATTTGAATATATTTTAAAATGTAATTTATTCCTGTGGTGGCAAAGCCAGATTTTCAGCAGTCATTACTGCAGTCTTCAGAATCACTTGATCCTTCTTTTAATTTGTAACAGTACTACACAATATCACTATTTTTACTGTATTTTTGAAATCAAATTAATGCAGCTTTGTTGAGCATACTGCGTCTTTCGAAAACATTTTTAAAGTCTGAATGCCCAGTAGCGTACATGCAAGCAATGCTTTAAATACAATGTATTTTATCTGTCTAACTATTTAATCTGTGCCATAAAATAGCAGGGTGTTAAATGTCTGGCTGTCTGCCCAAGACACAGTTCTGTGAACTGAACCAGGTGTTTAACACAATTTATCCACACAAACCAGGCAGTGATAAATGTAGCCCACCCATAAACAGGATGTAACATTTAAATGTTACAAGCTCATAACAGAACAGAATGTTGGAAGTAGAATGAAGCTTAACACAATTGTGCATTTCTGATTATGCAATGATTTTGAACTGAAACAGAAGATAATACACTGCATACATACAGTATGTGTGTTCCAAATTTCATGAAAAACTAGCTCTAAGAAATAGATTCTCAAGGCAATATGTGAAATGGAGGGAATTGTAGTAGTAAATGATAAAATCGCACATCGGGCACAGAGTTTAAAAGGACAGTTTACTCAAAAATAAAAATTCTTTAATCATTTACGCACTCTCAAATGTATTATTATTATTTTTTTAAATAGTTCCTACAATGAAAGTCCAAAACTGTTTTGGACCCAAATGACTTTTACTGTATAGGCAAAACAAAAAAGGTTTGGAGCAACATAAAGATATCAGATATCATATATTCTTTACATTTAAAAAAAATTACATTCATAAAATTGAGCCTTTTTTTTATTTGTCCAACAAGGCAAAAATCCATCATACATGATCTCTCATTCGATCATTATTAATTATCACATAATTTAATTTTTTTTACTTGAAATCCTTTAATCCTTTCATTTTCTCTCAGTCACCCTAACACACAAACGCTCTCACCTGATGCTGCAGACAGGCTGCTGAGGGCCCACACACACAGAAGAGACACAAGCAGAGATCGCTCCATCTTTTCCTGACATTCACTGCAGAGGTTTTGAAAGAGGTAGCAAGACAGGATAAGGGATATAAAGATGGGGGTGAGTCTGGAGGAGGGGGTTTTGTGATGGTGTGATGGCAAGGGAGGAGTGGAGTCAGGGTACATGCAAGAACACACACATCTGAATCGTACTGAGTGTTTTGAATGCTGGGTAGAATTCCCCAGAAAAAAAGACCTTTTACCCAATTCCACTGATGCCAAATGAGCGCAAACACTCACCCTCACATCAAATGACAGGCCTCGTGGATACTCTTCTCCACATACACACGCACCGTGCCAAGCTGAATACTGTAGCAAAGTGACCCTCCTGATATAGACTCTTCTCAACACACCACAATTAAACTAAGCATGGAAGGACCCTGCTTCCTTTAGCAACAGTAAACACACACTTTGACAGATAAACGCGATGGTGCTTCCACACAGAGTGAACAGCTAAACCAACAAACAATCACATTCAAGTTA
Organism: Carassius carassius; assembly: GCF_963082965.1. NCBI lineage: Eukaryota > Metazoa > Chordata > Actinopteri > Cypriniformes > Cyprinidae > Carassius > Carassius carassius. The sequence goes on along the minus strand of NC_081769.1, from coordinate 16,054,879 downwards.
AGCTCACTGATTCATTTCTAGATCTCACCCTTTTGATGAATGTCACACTCAGTAAGAGAAACATACCTCTTTATCTCACCAAATCTCTCAAAAAAATTTACGTACAACCACAATCTTATGTTCATTTTCAGTTTACTGGTCTTCAGTACCAAAATTTAAAACTAAGAATGAAAGTACTTTGAAGAGTATATTGAAATGTATTGTATGTTGATGTATGTTTCACCTCCAGGGTGAGGACACCAAGATGATACAGGTCGGTAGGTGCTTATATACCTGAGCAATAAACTACACTGTAAACATGTGGGAAAATCTGGAGAAGCAGAAACCTTTGAAGAACCGTAAGGCACCTTTTCATGCAATAACTACTAAGCTCTCTGTCTAAAGACCTCATCATATAACTCATCACAGAAAAGTGTTTTTGCACACCAACACACACACACATATAAGCAGTCACCAAACGCTCAGTCACTGTGAAGTCTTGATTTGCCCCGGCTGTCTTTTCTGAGCGTTATTACTTGTGTTTGTTATCTTTTCAGTTCGACCATCATCCAGTACCAGAACAGTGAGTGCAAAGACTTGCATTATGACCTCTATATCAAGCATAAACTTATCTGTTAAAATCCTTGTCAATGATGTAGCAATTACCACCACCGCTCTCTAATACTCAGTAGCAGTGGGTAACTTTATATCACATGAATTCGCTCAGCACCATAAACTGAAATTGACCCCTTGTAACTCTCCCTTGGCAGTGGAGGTGCTAGATGGTCGCCCCCTGGGAGAGGGGAGAATTCTCAGCATCACTGAGGAGGTCAAACTGCACGTTGGAACCCTGCACTCAGAACTCATTCGATTTTACGTCATCCTCTTACCCAATCATACCATCATCCTCGGACTACCATGGTTATGGACACACAATCCACTCATCTATTGGAGTGAAGGACAGATCACTTAATGGGGCGCCACGTGTCAAGAACATTGCCTATCAAGATTTACGCAAACCTCCAGTAATGCATTTCCTTTCTCTCTTCAGGTTCCGACACTAATACTTCACATCTGGTCCCAGACTACTCTGGTCCCAGAATACTCGCCTCGCAACGCCTTCAGTAAGAAGAAAGCATCACAACGTCCCACTAATCACTCTTGCGCCATCGATCTGATGCCTGGTTATCTCAACCTGAATCCAAAGCCATGAAACGTTACATTGACGAAGAACCGAATCTCCAAGGGATTCATTTGGCCCTCCACTTCTCCTTGCCTCCGCTGGGTTTTTCTTTGTTAAGAAGAAGGATGGAGGGTTACAGCCATGCATTGATTACCGGGGCCTCAATGATATCACCATTAAGTTCCGTTACCCATTGCCCCTAATTCCAGCCACTCTAGAACAGCTTCAGCGGGCCAAATACTACACCAAGTTGGATTTCAAGAATGCTTACAATCTGATTCGCATCCGTGAGGGAGATGAATAGAAGATGGCTTTCTCCACTACTTGTGGGCACTATGAGCCTAGCAAGCGGTCCATCAGTTTTCCAATCCTTCATGAATGACATACTGCGACATGCTTGACAAATGGATAATCTTATACATAGACGACATGCTGATCTATTCAAGTTCTCTGGAGGAACAAGTCCACCATGTGAGGTCAGTGCTGACACACCTTGTCCAGTATCAACTCTACACCAAGGCTGAGAATTGTGTTCCATCAAACCAGCACTTCATTCCCTGGGTACATTATCAGTCAGGAGGGAGTAGCCATGGACAATAAAAGTCAAGGCAGTGTTGGTTTGGCCACACCCTCAGAGGGTAAAGAAGTTACAACGTTTCCAGGAATTGGCAAACTTCTACAGACGATATATTAGACTAAATGACACACAAACAGACTGAGTTGGTCCCCAGAGTCTCGCTTAGCTTCCGACAAACTAAAGACTTGGTGCACCACTGCCCCAATCCTCCGACATCCAGACCTAGAACGGCCAATCAATGTGGAGGTTGATGCTTCCAACACCGGAGTAGGTGATATACTGTCTCAACACCATGGTTCGCCAGCCAAGATGATTCCATGTGCCTTCTTCTCCCGGAAACTGACGGCCACTGAATGGAACTACGACATGGGCAACCGTGAACTCCTGGCCATGAAACTAGCGCTGAAGGAATGGCGGCATTGGCTGGAATGAACAACTCACCCGTTTACTGTCTTAAGCGATCACAAGAACCTGGAGTATCTATGTTCAGCTAAACATCTCAATCCCAGACAGGCCAGATGGGCACTATTCTTCACAAGATTTCGATTCTCTATCACATACAGGCCAGGTACAAAGAACACCAAGGCTGACGCTGTCTCACCAGACTGGCGAAAGTGTTTAACTCCCTACTAATGACACTATCCTTCCTGAGAATCTTCTCGTGGCACCGGTCCAGTGGGATATAATGACGGAGAGCGAACATCTGAACCTCCAGGATCCACCGCCTGTTGAATGCCCTGAGGGCCTCACTTATGTTTCCAAGCTCCTACGACAACGACTACTCTCACAAGTTCATGGTATGCCCAGTTCAGGTCATCCTGGAATCACTGCCACAGTACACTTGCTAAAGAATCGATACTAGTGGTATGCTATCCACTATGCCAGCTGACACCACTAGGTTCACCCAGGACTCTATCACCTGTCACACATCCAAGACACTCAGACAGCTTCCAGCCGGTCTGCTGAATCATCTGCCTTCGCCACTACGACCTTGGTCTCACAACGGCATTGACTTCATCACCAACTTGCCCAATTCCCAAGGTAACACCACAATACTCACAATAATAAATAGATTCTCCAAAGCATGTTGTCTAATCCCTTTACCCAAGCTCCCCACAGCCTTTGAGACCACCAAGTTCCTCTGCAACCAAGTTTTCCACCACTATGGTCTACCTGAGGACATTGTGTCGGATCAAGGACCCCAATTCACCTCCAGAGTTTGGTCTGCCTGCTTCCAGCATCTTAACGTTAATGTCAGTCTTACATCAGGTTACCACCCTCAATCCAATGGGCAAACTGAACGTCTGAATCAGGAGGGGATCCCATTCCTCAGGCCATACTGTCAGCAACATCTACGCTAATGATGTCTCTATTTGTTTCTTTGTTTTGCCATGGAATTTACATCCCATGGTAACTAGGATTTACACAAGCTCTAGTCTGGATCCAGAACACCTGAGAAGAGATGATGCCAACCTCTCAAAGGACCATGCTAACCCTGAAACAACATACAGAACTACCAAATATTGCTACTTACTATGCAATCACATTATAATTGCTGTTAATAGTGTTCATGGTCTGGTTGACTATGTTTTGTATTAATTTTTCTGCAAATCCCTGTCATATGCACACAAACTGACAGTCACCACTTATAAGCTACTACTAAATATTGTAGAAACTTAATTTTCGATAAAATTGCTTTGCAATGATTTGTATCGTAAAAAGTGCTATGCAAATAAACATTAATTGAATTAAATTGAATTGAATCAAGCAGACTGGAGCAGATATTTATTTTGGGCAGAATATACACAAAACTCACTTGTGAAACCAGCCACTGGCATGACCCCATTCAAATGCATTCTGGGTTTTCAACCACTGTTGTTTCCCTGGTCTGGTGAACCCTCCGACCTACCCTCAGTCACAGACTGGTTGCAACATGGCAAGGAGGTCTGGGATCGAGCTCATACTCCTCTACTTCAGATGACAGGAGCAGCAAGCCAATCGACATCTGCGTCCCTGTCCAGAGTACACCCCGGGCCAATGGGTATGGCTTTCAACCAAGGATCTCTATGTGACGAGTGGGGCGGGGCCGAGAGCTGTGGAAACGGGTCAAGGTCGGTGGAGTAATTGGAAATGAGTGACACCTGCACCACTCACCGGTCTCAAGTCCCACGAGGAGCTCCAGAAGGATAAAAGAGGAGTTATGACAGTGAAGTACGAGAGAGGACCAGGCCTGGGTTTTATTTTGTGTTTTGGTTTTGTCTGTGCGTGGCAGTCATCCACGAGGGGCTGTCATGCTGTTTTGTGTTTATTTTGTAAATTAAAGTTTTATTTAAATGTCCATCAGTTCTTGCCTCCTTCTTCCCGTGACTATGAACGTTTTTATATTATTACACTCAGCCTCCAACTACCATGTAGAAAGTTCAGCCCCAGGTATGTGTTGTCCCTTCAAAATTTCTAGACAAATGACTCCAGTATCATTCCATTTAAAACTGCTTTCTAATTATCACATCTCTCCTGCTTTCCATGTTTCACTGCTGAAACCCGCTGGTGGTCCAAGAGGAGAGCAGGAGGAAGGAACCAGGCCACAGACCCCCTGTCTATCCTGGTTGACGGCGAGGAGGCATATCAAGTGCACGAGTTGCTGGATTCCAGACGCCGGAGGGGCACCCTTCAGTATTTGGTCGATTGGGAGGGGTACGGCCCAGAGGAATGATCCTGGATCATCTCTAAGGATATCGTTGAGCCCACTCTCATGGAAGAGTTTCACAGGTCGTATCCGGATAAGCCGGCCCCCTGACCTCGTGGAAGACCCCGGCGTCACCTGCTTCCTCGTGTCAAGAGCCGCTCGCAGGTTCCCATATCACCTCTTCATCACCCCCAGATGGAACCGTCCCCTGAATATTAACGAACTCTGATTCGGACTCCATTTCCTATCATCCCTCATATCTGGGACTGACACTCACACCACACCTTACTACAATCACACCTCATCACTCTCCACACCTGCACCTCATTTACACGCCAACACACACACATAAAAGTAGTCACCAAACACTCAGTCATTGCGAAGTCTTGATTTGCTCCTGGCTGTCTTTTCTGAGCATTATTACCTGTGTTTGTTTTCTAGTGTATTGACCTTGGACTGTTTCTCGATTCCCTGATTGTTGTCTGCCTGCCCCGACTTGGATTGCCTTCTCTGAACTCTGTCTGTCTGCCACCTGCCCTGATCTCTCGCCTTGTTAAGGTTCTGTCTAAGCCTTGTCTCCATTGTTCTGCCTTGCTGGTATCTGACCCTGTATTGTCTGACTATTCTCAATTAAGCTGCAAATGGATCCAACGCCTTCTGATGTGTCACAAAACAGACAATGGTTCTGAGAGAAGCGCCCACAAGATATTTCTGGTTCTTCAACTCTCAGTTAAACTTTTTCATTAACAGAAACCAAATATTAATAAAATATTATCTAAAAGAATAAAATGAAATAATTGTAAATAATGAAAGTTGTTAAATTCTGGAGGTTTCAATAATTGAAGGTTCTTCAAGGTCTACACATTTTATTACCAATGAATATATATGACTTTTCTAGTCTGATTAGAGAGTCTTTACACATATACACAGTGCCCTCCACTAATATTGGCACCCCTGATAAATATGAGCAAAGGTGGCTGTGAAAATAAATCTGCATTGTTTATACTTTTGATCTTTCAATAAAAAAAAATCACAAAATTCTAACCTAACATTAAAATAAAACAATTGAAAGTGGGGGGGGGGGTCTCATTGGGAAATAAATGCTTTTTCTAATTCATGTTGGCCACAATTATTTGCACCCAATTATTACTACGTCCTTTTTATAAGAAAACAGCTCTGAGTTTTCTCCTGTAATGCCCAAAGAGTTTGAAGAACACCTGATAAGAGATCAGAGACCGTTCCTTCATCCAGACTCTCTCCAGATCTTTCAGATTCAGTTCACCACACTCACTTTCTACAGGGTTCAGGGCAGAGGACTGGGACAGCCATGGCAGAAGATTAATTATGTGCTCAGTGACACATTTTTGTGTTGATTTTGATGTTTGTTTTGGATTATTGTCCTGATAGAAGATCCAACCACGGCCCATTATAAGGTTTCTAACAGAGGCAGTCAGGTTTAGATTTTTTATCTGTTGGTATTTGATAGAATCCATGATGCCATGTTTCTGAACAAGACATCCAGGACCTCCAGCAGAAAAACAGCCCCACAGGGTTAAAGATCCAGCAGTATATTTAACCCTGGGCATGGGGTACTTTTTATCCCTGTTTGTACTAAACCAATCTGGTGGGTTTGCTGCCAAAAAGCTCTTTTTGTCTTAGTTTAATCTGACCATAGAAACCAGTGCCATGTGAAGCTCCAGTCGTGTCTGACAACTGAATATGTTTTTTGATTCTTCCCTCCCAAACAATGTGATGTAGGGGCTGTTTGATATATATATATATATATATATATATATATATATATATATAAATTAATTTTCTGACCCCAAGACTCAACTAATCTCTTCAATTCTCCAGCTACTTGGAGAGTCTTTGGCCACTCAAACTGTCCTCCTCAGCATCTATTAGCACGATATAGACACACATCCTCTTCCAGGAAGATTTGTAACATTTTTAATTGATTGTAACCTCTTAATTATTGCCCTGGTAATGGAAATTGGGATTTTCATAGTTCTTTTCTTACAGCCACTTTCTATTTTGTGAAGCTCAGCAATCTTGCTCTGCACATTAGAACACTATTCTTTGGTTTATTCCTTGTGATGATGGATGATTAAGAGAATTTGGCCTTTTTGTTCCTCGTTTTTATAATCCGGTACAGGAAGTTGAGATTTTCTCCCCACTTTTAATTGTTTTATTTCAAGGATAGGTTAGAATTTTGTCCATTTTTTGAATGAAAGATCAAAAGGATAAACAATGCAGATTTATTTTCACAGACGCCTTTGCTCATATTTACCAAAGGTGCCAATATTAGTGAAGGGAACTATAGCAATTATTACACAGTTAATTATTTTATTAGCAAACCATTAACTATGACTTTTGCCTAATTAAACTACTAATTTGCTGCTTATTAATAGTTATTAAGGTAGTTGTTAAGTTTAGGTATTGGGTAGGATTAATGCAGAATATGGTCATGCAGCATATGTGCTTTATAAGTACTAATAATCTGCCAATGTTAATAACAGAACAGACATGCTATTATGCAACTAGTTAATAGTGAGCATTGGTCCCTAAAAGGTTACCAAAATATACTATATTCGTTATAAATTTCCTTTTAAACATTTTATTTTCCATAACTTTCTGAGGTCTAGAAATCACACTTTTGAAATTCCTTCATATACATTTTCATACATCCAGTTTTGTTTTGTTTTCCAAGATGTGAGAACCCTGGTTCTTAAATAAATTCAACATTCGAGGGAAGAAATTAAAATAAGAATTATGTTATATGACATTTTAGCTTTATTTTTTTAAAGCTTATTTAGTCTTATTTTAAATCATTTGAAACCATCTTGCAGCCCTTTAGTGTGTCAGGAAGCACTGGGTTCTGCAGAAATTGAAGGAATCAAATAGTGCCTTGAGCATCTTTTCATCTCTGCAGTGTAGGCAGAGCTGCAAACATTCTGTACAAAATGTCAGCACATTATATTCCTCAAAGTAAAAGGAGAATTCTGTCTAAACACAAACAATCCCAAACATCTACTGGTGCTCCAGCCTCAATGTCCAAGCCACTGTTGCAATACTTTTCCAACTACAGATGCATTCTATCTGCAATATATGTGATACTATTCATTTATATTGCATTGCACATTTTTAAATATAATTAATGCTATACATTTTTATTTACTTAATTTAATGTTTAATTAAATAGGTTTAATATTTATATTAAAGGTCATATCCTTTTATAAACTTCAGTCTATGACAACATGCGAGCTGGATAGTTGAAAGGTTTTCTACAAGCACATATGTGGGCTTCATTCATTCTGTTCAAATTCAAAAATAACATTTTGCCATTTTATTTATGAAAAAAAGGAAGTTGAAGATACTACCTGTGGTGGCACACATGACATGCAAAATAATCAACCTTAGTGTTTAGTGAGTAAGAACAATAGTTTATTTGTGGTCTTGGAGAAAAAGACTACATTCCCCTGCATTACTTTGGCTAGGTGCAGTGTGAACACTGATGCATTAGGGCATTTGTACATCAAAGAAAACAAAACAAGAGTCACAACACAAAATGTTCATAATCATCCACATGTGGAAGTGCAGAAATGTAAAGACTACATTACCCAAAATCCATCTGCAAAAGTATATGGTTAAGGAGGTGGCAAATTACTGGGCAAAAAGGCAGTTAGCTTTAAACACCTACATGCAAAAAAGAGAAAGACAGCACAAATGGTATGACGGTTCTTTATAATGTTAGTGTACAGGAAAAAAGAGAAAAAAAAAAATCTGTTTATTTTGGGAAAGCAGAGTTTGTGATCACCAAGGGCACCAGTTTTTTCCCCAGCATTCCTCTGACACATATATTGACCTGGCTGTCACAGCAACACTTCTATACTAAAGCTGGTGTTGACGATTAATGCTTTAACAAACAGGAAGTAACAAAATCTCTACAGCTGAGAGGAGACTTGCATTAAAATAGACAATATCAAGGAAACAAAACAACAAAAATAATTTGTAGTATTAACAACAATAGTAATAATAATGATCAGATCAATAATAATTCATAATAAGTGAAGTTACTTTAATGGTCATTAAGTAAAGAAACAGACATGACTGGAGAAATAACAAGGAACCACGAAACTAATAGATTTCGAAACATTTGTACTGACACCGCTAGTCAGGTTGTAAAAATGCAATATTGTCCCAATAAAAGTAAGTGCATATACAGGTTCAAAAGATGTCAACCTGTTTTGAAATGCAATTTCCAACGCAAGGAATCTTTCTGTACAATCAGATGAGAGTCGTGTCCCATATATTCAATCCATAGAGGTCCAAATTGTGTTTTTGCACAGCAAGAACAGCCTCTGCAAGTTCACTTAAGATCTGCACACTGTGGATATATGCTGCTGCTAAAAGCTGCTTTTTTGTTTGCAACTGTGAGTCAGATTCCTATAAAAAGATGAGTACACTGTAGACAAGATACCAACTTTAAGAAGAAAAGATTCCTACTGAGTTCACCATTAAATGAAATTAACAAAAAAATGCAGATAAAATGTGATAATTAATGCATGTCTTTCTTTACCGTCTCATCATTACATGTTCAGTTTTCCTTTGAGAATGACAAATAAATATCAGCAGTAGACTGATAAACAATGTTCGTCCCCAAAGAGTTGAGATGCAACCTGTCATTCCCCTCATCAGTGGTTGTAGTTGGTCACCACAGGTTTATCACAACTTAAGTGCTTGAATAAATCTATATTAACATTTCTATACAAATTTAAAATGCATATATTTTACAGTTGAATTTCTCTAGAAAGTTATTTTATAATATTTTTCTGAGCTTAATTCTGCCCCTCATTTGTTTTCCTTCACGAGATCAAAAGTTCAAAAATACCATATGAACCCGATTTTACATTACAGTGATACCTCAACCAGTTCCCTCTGCCACTACTTTACAGCTCTCCAAAAGATATAGAAAATATACAAAAATTATTTTCAAAAATTTCCTTTCCCCCTTAAGCATATTTCTATCATATAAAAATATACAATTCTCTCCATAATTAAAATCTTGCCATAGTACCTACTGAAGAAAAAAAAAATTCATGAGAGATGACATGCTCTCTCACTCCAGTTAAAAACTCGAGCTCTTGTGCCGTCTTCATACATCATTTCATATATTTGATGCACTTTCGTCTGTCTTTCAGCTATCATATTCATTGCATTCTCCATTCCATCCATCATCTCATTACACTTTTTCTTCATCTCCTTATTGATCCACGTGATGGCTCTCGTATTTGTTCAGGATGTTACGGCACCGGCCGAGCTCTTTGCGCATGTCGGCTACTTCCTGTCTGAGTGCAGCGTTCTCGCGCTCCAGAAAGGCGGCGCGCACCGAGATCTGGTTCTCCTTCAGTCGACGCGCATCACGAGAACGCTTGGCTGCTTCATTGTTCTTACAACGACGACTCCAATACTTATCATCCTTTAAAAAAAAAGAAATAAAAGAACATATTAGAACATGCTGGTTGTCTGCATGGTTGTCTGCAGTTGCAGGTGGGGAGCCTTGCCAGATGTGTGACTGGGCTTTGTGTGTGTTCGTATAGAACTGTTTGAGAAGACTTTGAGTCTTTTTAGCAACTTTGAGTGACATTCTAGTGAGAAATTTGACTGCACACAAACTACTGCTGTGGTTGAGTGGCTTTCCTCAAAGTGCCAGACACAAGGTTGTGATTCACGCCACTCTGTCAGTAGGAGTGAGGAACGGTAAATAATTTTTTTTTTTTCTCTTGAGAAAGCCAGTTACAAATCATGTGTTAAAAATACTAAATACATGCTCATAAATCTGACTGGCAGTACCCATGATATCATTTCTTTCATTCAGTTTTCTAAATTTCAAATAATAATTTGTTAATTTATTTAAAACTTAGTATTTACCAACATACCATGTTCACTTGTCACTTCTATCTAGTGCATTTACTTTTCACAATCCTCCATTATTTAAAAGGACAGTTCATCCAAAAATGTTAATTTGGTAACACTTTACACTCTTAAAAATGAAGGTGCTTCACGATGCCATAGAAGAACCATTTTGTCTACATGGTTCCATAAAGAACCTTTAGCATTCTGTTTCCCAAAAAGTTCTTTGTGGTGAAAGAAGGTTCTTCAGATTATAAAAAGGTAAGAAAGAGATGGTTCTTTAAAGAACCTTTGACTGAATGATTCTTTGTAGAACCAAAAATGGTTCTTCTATGGCATCGCTGTGAAGAACCTTTTGAAGCACCTTTATTTTTAAGAGTGTACCTAAAGCCTTTATGTATTATTAGGGCTGCCCCCTAATAGTCGACTAACCCTTAGTTAAAACCAAAATTGTATTTGTTGCAGAAAAAAACTAATTAAATAAGACTTATCATCTGAAATATTTTAGTAGCAGCAACTTTACAAGGTGCTCAATTTAATGTTAAAAGCGCGCTATTCAAGTGTGTGTGCGGAGCGTGGAAGTTGAACGGTAACTAGCACTCACTGCATGACAGATGGAGGTGCTGGAGCGGTCACTTGATCTTAAAATACTCCCCAATTTTGATCATACAGATAAAAAAGTAATAAAGCTTTCAAATCTGTAAAGACTCTACATTTATTTGGGTGCACTCACAATAACAAAACATTGCGCTTTTGTAAAATAATGAAAGCAAACAGGATGCGCTTTCTGCCATCTCAGTCTCTCTGAACTTTAGCGCGAAACTCCAAAAAGAAATTATTAATGTTAATGCAGCCTCCTTACTGGTTTTCCCTGACACATTCATATTTATTACTTTTGCCGGTGTGCTGTGGGAAGCTTTATGTGCACTTATTTGGCAATGTATGCAGTTAAAGGCTCACATTTATGATTAAAATGGTTTATTAATAAACCTGCGATTAGTCGACTAATGCTTCAAATGAACTACTAATAGTTGACCAAAAAAAATCTTTAGTCGAGGGCAGCCCTATGTATTATAGGGTTATTAAAGGGTATAATGCATTGTAATTATTCATAGTATGAGCTGTAATACATTATATCTTGTCATAAATAATGATAACCTAATTTAAAAAGCATGGAGTAACAATGAATTGATAAGTGTTGTAATGTATTAAGTGTGGTTAGTTTTTTAGATTGTACAATCAATAATTAACGCATTAAAACTAATATATAATATAACACACAATTGCGAGTAACCATTTGTCTGTTTATTTCTTTTTTGTGAACCTGGTTTTTAATATGACTTATTTAATATGACTGATGAAAAAATTAATAATAATAATAAATAAAATAAACATTTTTGGACTCATCTGTGGACAAATTTCTTTTTTATAAATTGAAAAAAAAAAACTGGAAATATATATATATATATATATATATATATATATTACACAGTACAGACCAAAAGTTTGGAAACATTACTATTTTTTATGTTTTTGAAAGAAGTTTCTTCTGCTCATCAAGCCTGCATTTATTTGATCAAAAATACAGAAAAAAAACAGTAATATTGTGAAATATTATTACAACTACAAATAATAGTTTTCTATTTGAATATACTTTAAAAAAAAAAAAAAAAAATATTCCTGTGATGCAAAGCTGAATTTTCAGCATCATTACTCCAGCCTTCAGTGTCACATGTAACATCCAGTCTATCACATGATCATTTAGAAATCATTCTAATATTCTGATTTATTATGAGTGTTGGAAACAGTTCTGCTGTCTAATATATTTGATGAATAAAAGGTTAAAAAGAACTGCATTTATTCAAAATAAAAAAAAAATTCTAATATATATTCTAATAATATATTTTCTTTACTATCACTTTTTATCAATTTAACGCATCCTTGCTGAATAAAAGTATTGATTTTATTTTAAAAAAAGAAAAAAAATTACTGACCCCAAATTACTGACCAGTAGTGTATATTGTTATTACAAAACATATTTTAAAAACATAGCTTTTTTTTTTTTTTTTACTTTTTATTCATCAAAGTATCCTAAAAAAGTATCACATGTTCTGAAAATATTTTTTAAGCAGCAGAACGGTTTCCAACTTTGATAATGAATCATCATATTAGAATGGTTTCTGAAGGATCATGTGTTAATGATCCTAAAATTTCAGCTTTGCATCACAGAAATAAATGATAATTTAAAGTATAATACATTTAAAAACTATTTAAAATTTTAATAATATATCACAATATTACATTTTTTTCTGTATTTTTGATCAAATAAATGCAGGCTTGATGAGCAGAAGAAACTTATTTCAGAAACATTAAAAATAGTAATGTTTCCAAACTTTTGGTCTGTACTGTATATATATATATATATATATATATATATATATTTTTTTTTTTTTTTTTTTTTTTTTTTTTCTCACAGATCCAATTCCATATGTTTGGAATCCCAGTAGGGTGAGTAAATGACAATTTTCTTTTCTGGCTGAACTATCCCTTTATAAAGAAAAGCCCAAAATATTAAGAATGTTGCTTCCTTTCCAAGTATTCAAAACATCCATTCGCTCCCAGAAGAGAGGTCAATGTGATAAAGGAATTCTCCCTTTTGACTGCTGTGCCCTTTATAACAAAAAAAGCTGACATATCCGAGACCCTTGGTTTCCAAGACATCTGCCTTAGTCTTGAGATTTCACCACATACGCTATGCTACCACCCATTCCCCAATGAAGTCAATGTGACATGCTTTATAAATCACTCTCCGTTACATTATAAAACCAAAACCATTCTAGTAACAGGTTTTGGTAACAAATTATGTCTATACTTTTTCATATCTTTGAAATCTACTGTTATCAATAAATGGCAATGTTACAGTGTCACGGTCTCAACTGATGAAAACATGCCTGGTATCTGCATTACTGAATTTGCGTAGAAGTATTAAGAATGTCAGACCTGTTGAACAAAATGGAAAATAGAATTTTCCAGCCAACTTTTATAATGTGCAGGGCAAAATAAATTAATTGTAAATCTTTGCCAAATAATCAGTGAGAGAAATCTGCACAGTGACAGATGACTACTGAAGCCTAGATAGACCGCTACACAATAATATCGACTGTAAGCTATTAGGTCTATAAAATAAAATAAAAAAATCGCTTCACAAAACCCAATGTTTATATGATGAAGGCACATACTCCACTTATAGTTCTGTTAGGAACTCCTTTTTGTATTACCATCTCAAGTATTTATATTAAATGTTATATGTCCATAGCATGCTGCTGCATTGAACTTCTCACCTTTAGGTCATTAGGGACAAGCATCTTGCGAGCCTTTTTAATCATGGGCTGAGGTTTGAGCTCTTCCTCACTGAACCGATGCCTGCGGGGGTCAAACGCCTCCTGTCCAGGCACACTCGACAGGGCAACATCCGCAGGATCAGGGTCAAAGGGCGCCAACATGTTGTTGCAGTTAGCGTTGGGTGGAGTAGGGAGTGGTGGACATGTGGTGGAGGACGGTGAGGGCGTTGGCTCCAAGCTGCCTGGCGCAGTGCCTGATGGTACATAAAGTGAATGCTTCGATTAACTCATGCTGCTATGTGCATGCATTCAGAATGATGGAACTCTTAAAACATTACCCAGAAGACACACAAGGGGGCAGTAACAGGCAGCAGACAACAACTCAATCCATTAATCCTTCTCTTGTTTTTCCATTTTCCAATATCTCTACCCTAAGCTCTGTATTCCCGAATTTTTTAACTCGTGGTTTCACTACACTAACAATTTGATAGTGAATTTATGTTAATGCAATTAACTATTTACTCGTTCATTTATGTATGTGTGCATGTATTTTTTTTTACTTATATTTTAGTTGTTTTTCTCCTATGGGAAATTCATAATAATGAGTTTTTCCTGCTTGGCAGATTGCTTGAACATACAGACAAAAACAGACATGGTTATGTCTACTTCCACAATGGCAAAAAACAATGATCACACTACTAATAAATAATAACAGTAAAACGAAAAAAAAAAAAAAAAAAAAAATACCCTGTAAAATTTTCAATCAAGCTATATAATAGATCCTTATATTTAATAAAATATATAGATCAAGATCAATTTAAGTGAGAAGGAACGTTATGAAGACTTTCTACTCTTTTCCTATTTTAAATAAATAATAAAATAATCTCTGCATCCAAAATATCTTAAATTGTGTTCCCGAAGACGAACAAAGCTTTTACAGGTTTGAAATGACATGGGGGTAAGTGATGAATGACAACATTTCCATTTTGGGGAGGAGTATACCTTTAAGAGTAACTTTAACCCCATTTGGCAATGATCCTCTCTATACTGTCCATGGATGCACATGCACTGACAGTTTTTTTTTTTTTTTTTTTTTTTGAGACGGCTTGATAAAATCTGTACAAATATGTGATGTGATTGCTTCTGCATGTGCTTTTTAAATCACACAGAACATTCCAAATATTTACCAGTAGCACATTTAATCTTTCTCTCTCTCTCTTTTTAGCCATCCAGAAATGTAAACAAACATCTAATCGGAAGAACAGTATCAGCTCGCACTGAGTCATTCCAGCTCAATCTTTCAATCTCTCCCTGTCTGTTACTCACACACACTCCCACACATGCCTCCTCTCCTCTGCTCCTCCCCCGTCCTCGCTCTCACTCTGCCTGCCTCAGCACGTGATTGAGCGAGTGCACATGGACCAAGCGTGTGAGAAGAGGAAGAGATTTAAAAACATGCGAGCACAAATCGCACACATGCCCTCTCTGCCTTTCATTCTTCACTCCTGGTTGACCTGTGTGTCTCCCACTGTTTACTTACCGGCCTTTCAATCGCCGTCTTGTTCTCAGCTCTATATCAAAATCTTTTCCTCTTTTCACTCCCTGTCATCACCATTTATCTTTGTATATCCCTTTTGTCAGTCCTGCAAGACGGACAGCAGTTTTCTTTTTTTGTATATTTCTAACTGGCCCATTTTTTTTTTTAAATAACACCCACGCAAAATTCCCACTCACCTCTTAAACAGCCTGTAAATATGTTTGATGACACAAAAACTGTGCAATGTTAACATGTACCTATAAAACACAACTCACGTCTTCACAAAAGCACGAACAGCTGCACACCCTGTAACACTCACTCCCAAAAACCGCTCAAACCTTGACAGTGAAGCTTACAAACACACACCATGAGCATCCATACACACTCATAACAACACACACACCCAAACCATTAATACTCTGAAACTACACCGTAACACACACCCAAGGGACCGTCTGGTGCTTTTCATGACTCGCAAACAGAACGAAATCCAGGGGAATTTCTTGTAAGCAAAACGGGGGAAGTGTAGACTTCATTTTCGGCCCTCAGAGCTTCCTTTCTTCATCTCCACGGCTTGCCTCCAGACAGTTCGTCTCGTGGTTTTCTAACATCCTCTCTATCTTATCTTTCACTACTAGTTAAATCTCGGAACTGCGAAGGCAAACTCACCGTGCAAGCAGTCTCCAGCTCCCAGCATGCTTTGCGGCGTGTGCATGTCCAGCCCGAGCAGAGAGGGCGAGGACGAGGCGGTGGTGGATGTCGGTGAGGAGGATGAGGAGCAGTGTGGGGGCGAGGTGGGGAGGCACTGGGAGCCCTGGTTGGGGATGGCAGACTGAGAGCTTTGCGAAGGTATCTGAGCCGAGGTGGAGTTGGAGGTACTGTGCATGCTGCTCATCCCGTTCTCTGTCAGAAACTCCTCGAGGTCCATGTACTGCAACTGGAACAGCCCGCCATCACATGGCAATGTTCGTTCCCATAGCAATGGGCCCAGGAAGGAACTGTTATTGCTGTTAGAAAAGCTGCCCGTGCCTGCACCATTGCTGTCAGCGACAAGTCCATTGCTGCAGCCATTGCGCAGAGGACAACGACCGAGAGAGTCTTCATCGATGTCCAACCTGTCCTTACCTATGAAAAGAAAGATATAGTTCTAAATATCATTCTCAATACTAAAGAATAGCCACAACACCGCTATAACGATAAAGGCACAGAGAAACGATATAGTTGGAATCACATTCAGAACTATTTTTTCCAGCTGATGAACGATACAAACATTGACACCCAATCAGAATCCATCTTGCTATAACGAGCTCGAGAATTTAAAGCGGCAGATGAGTGCGCGCTTCGAATAAACAGACGAGATTGGACGCTAATATTGTTATCTTTATGGTTATCGTTCTTGGTGTGAATGGGGCTCAACTCTCTCAAACCATTCTAACTATTCTTAGGAACACATATATTGACTTTTGTAGATTTCAAGAGAGCAGTATTTCTGATGGTGCTCAGATTACGTAGTTAGAATAACACTTCCCAGCAACTTTCAAATCCCTCTGGGAAAACTACCTCTGCAGTGTCAACACGTGAAAAGCTCCCAGTGCATCAATGCAAAATGAAGAGCCTTTGAAATACTTTCCTTTAAACTGGCAAAAGATTAATGCGTTTTGACATTCCAGAAAAATACATGGTAAAGCGATTACAATGTCACACCGCAGTGACACTGCTTAACTCCGTGGCTCAGCAACAATACAGTTGAACAATGGCTACATGTTACAGATCTATGGTATTATGGCTGAACCAAAACCATGACGCAAAAGACAACAGGTGAAACACAAAGTCAGACGTGTATTGTTTAACACAATATTACAGTAGTGTAACATAGCAATACTACAATGATGCTCTAGTTTAGTGTAGTGTATATTGAGCTAAGTGGTTACTGGTTATTTTTAGTTGGTATAAAACCACTTCTAATCTTCAGTAGCAATGCAATAAAAAAAACAAAAAACTACAAAAAAAAATTTTTTAAAGCGGACATGGCGTCTGAAGGTTTCCATCTTAAAGCATTTAGGTGGGGTCTGGGACACTCTAGGGTGGGGTCTAAAATATTAACAACACTAGTTAGGCTAAATTAGGCATTTTGCAGTGCAGAGATTGAATTGAGACTTTTCTGGTTTAGCTATATTGTATAAAAACGAACCATAAAAATGTAACTTCAACACTTTTTAAATTATTTTCTTTACAAAACAATAACACAGTAGTGTCACTGAAAAAATACTCAAGCTTAAAAACAATTAACTACACCAAAAGAGCTTTATCAATAAAAGTGTTTTCAAAAGCTGTGTGCATGAAAACTGGAATGACTCTGGTTTAAGAGTTTTTCCCTCAGCTATTTAGGGTCAGTTTCTATTAATGTTAACCAGATAATCAATACAAAACAATGCTACTGACAGCAATCCATAAATAAGCTTTTCTAATATTCACACTGTTGTATTCACAGGCAATGGACAACGTCGGTTGGTGTGATTATGCTGTGCATTGCACAAACCTGTAAACAACATGGCTTAGCCAACAGCTGACCTCAAAGTACCTGGGTAGAAAGCTAAGTGGCTGAAAGGCCTGGCCTTGTTTATCTCTTCAACTAAGTCCCATGTGATGTCCTGTCTTGAAGCTCACTGAGATATGCATAGTTGCACATGACCCTGTCATTTGACATGTTCAACCACACTTTTTAAATCACCAGTAATCACACTAATCAGGAGACAACTGTCCTTGTGACTATCAACACATTATTTACACATTCCAAAGGTGAACAAAGAAAAGGTTGAGAGGGAGCTCGTTATAATAAACACTGAGTGTCAGGGAAGCAGGTGCGTTTCCTCACCCTTCATTTCACTACAGTCTTTGACGCGCTGGTCGCCCTTCACTGGGAGCTGCAGGAGCGACTTTAAGTTTGCAGTCGAGTTTAAGTGTCCTCCGTTAATTGAGCCTCCCGCCTGGCTACTGTTGCCAAACTGAGGACTGGCTCCGGCGGAGGGAAGGTCCGGGGGAAGAAGCTGTGAAAGCGGCCTGGCCATCCTCCAACGTCAGCCGGATTGAGCTCCTTTGACCGCTAGATGTTTGGTTGATTCAATACTGTTGTGTAGCCGAGAAATCAATCACATGACGATTCATAGTGGAAACAACAACAACAAAATATTAGCATTAATTCGTAATAAAAAAGCACATATAATAACATGTGATGTATGTGAATTAAATTCGAATAATCAGAGTAGCATTCAAGTAAACAAAGTTGTTTAGTGCTGCAACACGAGACCGCGTTTACTTTAGACAGAGGAGGAGGAACGACCTGTGCAGCTCACGTGCACCACAGCATCTGATATCAAAGGAAATGTATGTGAATTTACCTGTATTTGGAAAAAAAGGTTTTAAACAAGGAGAGTCATTCTGCTTGCATTTGATTGTAGATTGGCCGAGTGGATAAAAATATGCTTTCCCAGTAATTCCAGAAAATGTTGACAGCTTATTTTCTGCTGAACTTTTATTTATACAGGCCAGTGTCAAAAACAGCGATGTTATGTCCAAGAACAACGTAGAAAGAAAAAAAATAAAATTAACCGGATACAACGGTTTCAGTAGAAAACAGCGCTGAATGGAAAAATCTCGGAGATTAGGAAATCCAATAGTGCAAACGATAACGTGAATGCGCGCTCAACTCTTCAATGCGCGAAACCTGCGTCGTCTCTAAAATAACAAATGAAAACAACACGAAGAAAGTATTGCCGAGTCTGCTGCGTAGTGCGATTGGTGGGATGTTGACGTTTTTTTCCGTTCAGTCGCTCAATCGCCTTTTCCCCTTGTGGTCAGCCCTTCTGTTCAGTTCTCTCTGCATGTGTGTTACCGCACACTTTGAGCTGAGCTTTTCGCTCAGCTGGAACGAACACGGGCCACTCGCGTGACGTCACACCTCCCAGAGCGAAAGCTCAGCGCTGTTTATTATTAATGAGGCACGCCCCCTCGTGACAGGCACGCTCCTCGGGGGTTAGTAGCACTGATTAAAAACAAATTGGTCGATAATTTCTCTCCCAGCTTGTCCCGATGACGCCTATGTTTGGCACATAGAAAACGCATAAACACGTGGCCACTTACTAAGCTGGAAAGTGAAGTTTTAAATTGCATCAGAATTATGATTTATTAACAAAATTATTATTTATTTAACAATCCTATTTTAACAATTTAACAGTCCTATCAGGGCGCTACCTTTTGCCAAAAACCAAAAGAAAAAAAACTGTCAAGAGAATGGGCACACTTTTTCACTTCACTAGTAATCCGCGGGAAACGTGAGCATCATGTGAGGGGAGATGGCAAATACACGTTGCGTCTCAGAAACACAGACGCGCTCTCCAGTGCACATGGTGTCCGCACGCGGAGACGCGGCTGAGCCTGTCTGTCCTTTTTCTGCCATTGGCTGAGAGAAAAGAGGCTCCTCCCTGTGCACACAGTTACTGGCTACCGTGGAGAACTGCGCCCCGCCCATTCATCCCACCCATGCCACAGCCGCGTGAGAATACAGAAACTGCACGAATCCAGGGGAAGAGTGGTGCACACCCACAAAAGATTCAGAAATAAAGGAAATAGATTTGCTGGGGTTGAACCTGATGAACCCAACCTCACGAGCGTATCAAATTATTGGGATTCTCAATGCAGTTCTTAAGATTTCACAATTTAAACTACTATATCTGCTTTGAAAGATATAATAAAACTAAATAATGAGAATGCAAAGACATGGTCGACATACAAAAGAGAGAACAGAATGTTTTCTGCGAAAATACTGCGAAAAAGACATTTTTTCCCCTCACATTCTTTCTTTTCTTCTCTTAGACACGCATTCATTTGAAGTCTACCTCGTGAGCACACACTCACACAGTGATACACAACCGAGGGCTCAGGGTACTTGTTTTCCACCCACTATCGGCGTTTAAATCCATGTGACAGCTGTGCTCCCAGCTTCGCTTCATATCATAGGTTGTAGGATCCTTGCTGCCACCAACTGATCAACATTGAAAATAGCACTCTCAAATGTTCTAAAACCTTTTGTTTAGTCCGTTTCACAGCCTCAACACCTATTAATCAACTATAATTCTACAAAAAAATTAAAAAAAAAAAAAAAAATTATATATATAAAATATAGGTAAAATAGTGATCTTATAGCAACAGAATAATGTAATGATAAATGTTTAAACATTGTGACAAAGATATAACAGAGGCAATAAATAAATAATAAATGTTAAGTAATAATAAAACAGTTTCAGGAATTGATTAAACCATAAAAAAATACAGTTGTATGCAAAATGCATATTTTAATACAAATGCAAATAAATATGAAATACTGTGGTAACAAGAAATGTTTACATGGAATTAATGAGGATATAACATTTTAAAATTTTATTAAATGCTTGGGTATCATCAACAACCAGCTTATCATGTGTAAATAAAGTGATAGAAACATACTTATTACTTTTCTTCTTTTAAAGAAAAAGAGGCTAGAAGTAGTATGGGATCTCTACATGAAAGGTGAGAAAAGTACATGGGATACGTTCATAGTTGGCAAGTGGACAGACTGTGTCACACATTAATACACTTAATCAAGACCTGATCTAAAGCAATAACTCTTACAATCACTCTTCCAACTAACTGAAGTGTAGCTATGATAAAAAGATTGACTTTTGCTTAAAAAACATAATAAAATATTGACACAATTTACATTACAGTACACATATTTCTTTCCATTCTTCCAGTAAGCTCTATACATAGACGCTACATTGTATTAACCATAAAATGTGTTGTTTTAACTGTATCAATTTGGTAAGGCTTTTGCCTTTAGGGCAATAATCTGTGGGTATTACATTTTTTGTCCTTTATGGTTATGTGAAAAATCATATTTTTCCATTTTAAGTGCTGGCATTACCATCTTAATGGTATAGTTTTCTTTAAGTAAATAAATCAAAACAGGGCTCACAATTAATTTTAAGAATTGTTAATCAGCATGTATTAGTATGCATTCATTTCTTATGGTTCCTCTATTAAGAGTTAAGATACATTTTCAGTTGGATTTGTCATGACACCATCAGAAGTGCAAAGTCTCATCACTCGCATTTACCTTTCATCACATGGACAGAAATGTCCAACATGCAGTAATTTAAATACTGCTTAAAATAAAAATACTCATCTTCCTAGCAGGACCCTTTTTTCTCCCGATACTGAATGCACTTTTTACATTAACAAAATCACATCTCCACACTTGCTCTAAGTGAACACCAACAACACAATATATATCAGAGACAGAATAATTCTACAGAGCATCTGTTGAGGTGAGCAATAACCTACTGTTAGGGCACAATACAATATTCGCCAAATCACTGAAACTTCATCTATTGCCAGCTAAGGATAATTTCAATATGAACAAGAGTTTCCTCTTAGAAGACTGGTGGGGTATTGAATGTATGGGTAGGCTAAGCATTTCATTGAAACATGTCTTTGATACATTTGTGAGTTTGTTGAAGGTGTTCATTTTTAGGGGTCCAAGTTACAAGAGGACATTTAATATGAATGAGAGTGAAAAGAAAAAGCTCTCATAACAAAGTCAATGCCTACATAAGCACAAGATGTATTCAGTCAGATATCTCAGTTCTTCTCATGAAAATCGCAACACTTCTCTTCTAAAAGTGCATATGAAAATTAGTTTAATGCTGAAACTTAGTGACTATATTCCATATGCAAGGATGAAGAGTTCCCTTTACACTCAAACCTCCTGTATGTTGATCCCATGACTAATTTAACACAAAGAGCCCTATCTCGTTGAAACTTAGCCAACGTCCCACGACACACCTTCTTATGACGTGTGAGGAGCATTGCATTCCAGAAACGACAGGGACAATGTTTACAAGAAAATGCTCTGTTGGCTAAATGAGAGCTTCTGTGAATGAGAGCTGAGAGGAACTTGCGAGACTGTTTTCCACAAACGGGACATTTCAAACGATGCTGAAGGCCTCTCACTTTGGGACAATGTCTAGCTGCTATGTGAACTTTAAGGGCTACCTGTTGAGAGAAGGTAGCACCAAGGCAAAGGGGACAGGACTTTCGTTTCAGAGGAACTTTGAGAGAACGAAGCCTGTTAAGCTTCAGTCCACCTGGAAGGCCCAGTTCATACACAGCACTTCCTCCACTTCCACGTCTGATTCTCACGAGCACAGCCATGCGCTTTTTAATTTTATGTTGCGTCCTGTGAATTACTCTCCTTTTTCTTTTAACAAGTTTTCTTCTCTCATTTCTCTGCTTTTCCCCAAGGGAGGCCTCCACCTGTTCTCTCTCTACTTTTGCAGCCGGGGTCCAATTGTAGCCTATCTCCTCTCTCTCTTGCCGTCTTTTTTTTTTTTTCTTCCGTCTCCTCAACTCCTCTTGGCTTTGAAAAGCGTGGTGTTGTGTAGATTGAAACTCAGCTGAATGCTGCTGGGAATTGTGGTGTTGCTGATGTGGCTCTGATGGAGGCAATGCGAGGGAATGCACTGGTATGTTTGGAGTAAGAGTATGCACATGACCAGTGTGATAAATGGGTTCACCCTTTATCCCAGTGTGTTGTTGCTGATGGTTAAAAAGAAGAGGTCCTGAGGAAGTTGACGGCAGAGAATGAGAATAAGAGGAGGCATTAGATGAAGAAGGGTGTGCAGCATTGGTATCAGGTATATAGAACAGAGGGGAGTAGCCAGCTTGTGTTTGGAGAGGACCCTGCTGGCTATGAAGAATTCCATGTTGTTCAGCATGTGTGCCACTAGATGGTGCGAGCTGAAGCAAAGCATTTGTAGCAGCTTCGCTTTCCGATATCGAAACACCAACACTGTTATCTTCCCCTGTGCTCCTTTGAGCAACTGGCTGTCCAGTCCGTGTTAAGCCATGCTGAGAAAGCCTATGTCGTGTGAGGCTGTTGGAGTATGCAAATGCCTTACCACACACTTCACAAGAAAACAGCTTTTCTCCACCACCCTCATGAACAGTTTGATGATGTGCTGTCAAGTGAAAGTGATGGCGAAACGATTTCCAGCATATCGCACATGTGTACAGTCTAGGAGGGGGCTGAGTGGTTGATGTCTGTGGTTTGACATCTTGAGCATATGAATAGAATGAAGAAGAGCTGCTTTGACCCCCTTGAATCAAGCTGCCACCAGAGGATGGATAGCTGTTAAGGTTTTCCCCACCTGGCGTGGTTGGCACTTCTTCCATTTCTCCTTTCTGGTGTAGCTTTCCATGTCTTTTAAGGCTCTGAGCGTATCCAAAGTCCTTTCCACACAGGATACATTTGTAGTTTTTCTCTCCAGAATGCACTGTGTGGTGCTTGCTAAGATGAAATGCCTCTCTGAAGTACTTGCCACACACAGTACAATGGTGAGGCTTTTCTCCAGTGTGTATTCTGTCATGCCTCCGCAAGGTCTCTCTTCTTGCAAATCCTCGACCACAGACGCTGCACAAATAAGGTCTAACATCACCACCTGGCCCTCCTGGTCTGTGAGTGGACTGCCTTCTTTTAGGGGGCTCAACACCAACCACACCAGGCTCCTTCTTTTTGCGGGGCTTACGAGGGCGCTTGGGCTTTCCACCAGGTGTCTGCTGATTTGGTTGCTGGTTGAGGGCCAATGCACTTGGGTTAATAGTTCCTCTAAAGGACTTTTCCATGACAGATGTTGACAATGGACCACTAGGTGAGGCAAGAGGTCCTAGACCCAGACCTCCAAGCAATCCACCAATGATATCCCTTCGATCATCCCCTCTACCTCCGTTATGGGCAAGATCACCACTCATACAATTTGCAGCTGCAGCAGTGATAGCAGAAATGGCACTGTTGACAGAGCTGGTGACATCATCTTCAGATTCCTCTAACAGAGATGAAAGTGGAAAATGTGGCTGTTGATGATGCTGCTGGCTTTGGTTTTGTGGGTGTGGATGCAAAGTAGGAGCTAATGGTGCCTTTCGAAGTGCAGTCCCTGTCATGCTGCCACCACCACATGTTGTTGTTCCAGAATACAAGTTACTTTGAGAACGCTGGTCCTTGTAGTCATCAGTGAAATCATCACTCCGGTAAGAACCTGCACAACAGACTAAACAGTAATAATGCTATGCACAAAAATTTCACAGTGCCTATGAAATATTTTTGAATTTTCAGTGGGTTTACTAAAAATATGCACTACACTAGACGTTACTCACCCGCTGCATTAGTCGCTATTCCATCTTGGGAGCTCCCAGCTTTATTGCTCTTGCTTTCTATATTACTTTCATGCTTAGATCTTGGTGTACGGCCTGACTTGCCACAGGTGCCAGAGGCTGCATGGTTCAAAAGGGATGTACTTTCCCGAAAACAACGACCACAGGCTGGACAGCGAAAAGGTTTCTCTTCATGTATTTTTTCATGGCGGGTGAGTGACTCACGACGATTGAAAGCACGACTACAAGTACTGCAGGCATAGGGTCGTGCGCCAGAGTGGATGACACCATGTTGAAGTAGGTGCCCCTTTTTTTTGAAACCTTTTCCACACTCAGAACAATGAAAAGTCTTGTCAGGACTGCCACACGAAGATGAGGCTGCACTCTCTTGTGGAGAGTGGGGAATACTTGGATCAGAAGGATGCAGAACAGGGTTTATAATGCTACTTCTCGTGCCGCTTGTGCCAGCTGTAGTTAATTCATGGCTACGTAGGTGCCTGCGCAGACTAGAGAGATGTGTGAAAGTTTTGCCACACTCACCACAATGATAAAGGGGTTCTTGTTCAGGCTGAGACTGAGGTGGCATGGAAACATGGCTGTCTGTTTTAGAGCCATTTGTCACCAAAATTGATGCTGATGTAGAAGAAGGTGCAGAAGAAGATGATGAGACAACAGAAGTAGAGGATGATGAGGTTAGAAGGGAAGAAGGGTCTCCACCAATACCAGACAAACTAACCCCCCCACCTCCATCTAAGCCTGGTGTGTTCTCCTGGTTGAGTCCCCCTGAAGTGCTACTGTTGGGGTTTGTAGGATTGCTGCTATTGTTGTTGCTGCTTTCAGACTTTCTCTGTGGCAGGTAGCCAGCCATGGCTTTCTTTCTCCTACCACCTCCTCCACCACTTCCTCCGACAGCACTGTCCCCTTTTCCATCATCTTTTGATAAAGAAAGATGTAGAGGAAGAGGCAAACCGGCTTCCTGCTGCATCAGAGATGCCAGCTGGTTGGAGGAGAGTACTGGGATTCCTTGAAAATCAAAACCTCCAAGCGAAGAAGGTTGCGATGAGGAGTGCAGTGGATGGTGTGGATGTGTGTGAGGGTGAGACAAAGTGTGAGGTGGTAGTTGCTGCTGTTGTGATTGTGGCTGCTGAGGCTGTGATAATGTAGTTAAGTTACCATGAGTGTGTGAAGAATGAAGAGCAGGGGGTGGCGCAAGGGCGGAACTTGTTTCTCCTGTAGCTTGGCCCAGACCAAGACCAAGATGGTTATGACTGCCTTGCTGAACTAAAAATTGTTCTAGACTGGAATTGGCTGGAACTCCAGAAAGAAAATACTGATTTGCAGCTAACATGCAGCTAAACTGTTGATGTAGGCTTCGTGCGTCAGACTGAGATCCTGCTAACTGATGACTAAATGTAGTTACTGCACTACTGCTGGGAGGGTTATTGGAAGTTGAAACAGAACTTGAAGGAGATGGGGAGGAGGACGATGGACCAGGAGAAGCATGGGGTACTGACAGGCCAGGATGCAACGGGGGTGGTGGTGGAACAGATGTAACTAATCCTCCAATTGCCCCTACAGTTCCTCCACTTCCACTACTGCTGGCAAAATGATCAAATCGCCCTACTCCTGAATGTAACTGCTCTTGTGCAATGGTTGCCTCAGTTGGGTGGAATGAGCGCAAAAACTGGGGGTATCCACTCAAATGACTTCCACTACTGCTACTGCTTCCAGACATTTTGCTGGATTTCCTCAAACTTTGAGATGATGAAGAGAGGGATTGTTGTTGCAAAGGTGGGGGAGGTGCACTCATTTTTGCAAAAATCGATGCAGAATCTGTAAAGGCACTGCCTCTAGATGATTGTAGTGGGCCTAAGCCAAGTCCAGACAAAATTGACCCAGATGTCTCACCTTGCTGCTGTTGCTGCTGCTGTAACTGGTGTTGGTGAAGCTGCGCTTGCTGTTGGTGTTGAAGTTGTCGCTCTAATCCAAGACCTTTGAACTGGTGGGATTGGTGTCCACTCAGCATCTCTATGATGTCCACATTGTATTTTCCAAACTGGAACATCTCCCAGTTACTGAAACATGGTGCGCAGTGGCAACACCTTCTGCTCTTTGAGCAGCAACAATATCTCTATGATGCTTTTCTACTAAATTGTAGTCAGAAAAAGCAAAGAGCAATACCTCACATTTTCCTTATGCTACTTGTGTGGTTTCATTAAAAGTGGGCAGCCACATACTGACTCTTCAGGCAATTTTGTATTGACTGTAACATGGATTTGTTGTCTTTGCAAAAAGATGTTTTTCAATGGGATTTGTCACTTATGACATGACCAACATTTCTGCTTCACATTGGATTCCATATAATCACAGTTATTTTGGATAGTTCAACTTTGATATCAGTATTTCAGTCTGAATGTTCCATAAGAGTGCAAAGACTGGTAAAAGAACTATATGCATTTATGTTTTCATATTTTGGGAAGTGCACTATAAGTGCTTAATGTTGTCTGAGTTCATTAAAAAATGTCCACTTCCTTGGTTACATTTTTTAGTTCAAGACAACCCCAAGGTCGGATGGATCCCTCCAAATCCCATGGGTTGTTTTCATTACATTCAGTATCTATTCATTCGTAATCCACTCTGACAAAAGTGGCTTACATCTCCATTTCCAAGTTTCAATTAATATATTTTTCTTTTTTCCATAGCTGGAAGAAAAATCCTCTAATATCATTCTTGGGGGCTGTGATGTTGTAATGCCACTCTTCTCACTGTGAGAGGAAAAAAAGGAGGAACATGTTAAACGATTGAATTTAAACAAACACTCTAATACAATTCTTTAAAAAAAAAAAAAAATTATATATACAAAAGAAAGAAAGAACAACAGACAGACTGTTTATTACAGCAGGCATTTTAATGTTTGATTATTTAAATACATAGAAAATGTAACTTATGCGTGTAAATGATTATGTGAGTATGGACACATATCTGAGAAATGATTTAATTTTTGCACAGTTGTATTCTTAACGAAATGAAACAACTTAGAATAACAAAACAATACAAATAAAACTGAGTATTATTTATTGATCAATATATCTTAAAACATATTATTACAATAACATTCATAATTCACTCTGAAATACTACATCGTATTTAATAAATGTATTACATTGGTTCGTCTTATCTATTATTAGCATCATCAAAATCACAGAAATTAACAGACATTCAACTGATATGTCGCTGATGAATTTAACGAATGTCATTTTACAATCACAAAGCGATACAAAACCAAAGTAGTGTGAAATACGTTCTCAGACGATAAGCGGGATGAAAAGAGTGAGATAACACATTTTCAAATATGTACAAAATGTTCTTATATTTAAACGTCGCAACTGTTTTCAATCACTTTGTCTTACATTCTGAGCAGTTGGCATTGTGCTGAAAAGATGCTGAGTGCGGTGTGAATCGTCAGGGCTAGAGGTGAATTTCATGTAGTTATTACATTTTCCGATTGCATCGGGTATCGCTAAAGAAAAGAAAATGTCAATTTCGACAGACTCCGGGGAGTAATGGAAAAATAGTCTACGATGGGGAAAATGCACTTCTATTTCCAATAGTGCTTCTAAAATGGTCTTCAAAGTATTAATGGTCGCGAAATATTTTAGCGTTGGGACTATGTGTAACATGTTAGCATGCAAAACAGCTGGCTAATACTACACAATCAGCAAAGGGACCGCTTAGCTTGCAGTCATGATGCGCGACCTAACAACAGAATGCCAGATAATGCAGGAGCAAAACGCTCTTATTTTGCAAGTAAATTAATCATAATTAAATCACAGTCGAGACAATAAAATAGGCCTTTTTACCTACGCATCCATCTTTTAGCCTGGTCAAGATGAACAGGGCCTGCTTTACTCTCTCCCACCCTGCCCCCTCGTTCATGTACCCCAGCAGCTCTGCGCTGTTTTCCAGTGGTTAGCCTTGTAGCTACAGCTAGTTAGCAGACTCTTGTTTCCACTGCACCCGAGCAGCGATAGCATGAGACCGAACGTCTCTTATGCAGAACAGACTGTAGCACAGATGCACTTTTCGTACTTATTTCCCGTGGAAAAAGCATCAAACGGTATTACGACCGAAGACTTTTTATTTTGCGTTTGCTTTTTTTTTTTGTCGGCTAAAATATTTTGGACGGTCTATGTTGGTGTTTTAGAAAGAACGAGTGACGTGTGAGATTTTAACATCGGTCGTTTCCGGACCTTGGAACACTTCCGGCTACTCCGTTATCTGTCCGTTATGGTTTATTATTATTATTATTATTATTTGAGGACAAGACGGCGTTTGTGTGAAAGTAGTGTACTTCGAATGTTAGCGTTTTCATTATAGAGTTACTAAACGATAGGGTTCGTTTGCTTTTTAGCTGTATTGCGGTTAGCTTCCAAGTGTTGTTGTTGTGCAGTCGAATTTGACATGTTAGCGAGCTCTCAATAGGTAATTCTGAGGTAAATCCGAATTACAACTCGGCGACTATGAATCAGATGTAATATACGAGATGTGTTATTCATTTATTGTAGGATTCCTTTAGCACTATGTCTGTATCTTAAAAGCTCGTGTAGTGGCCATTTTATTACATACTGACAGCTCAAATTCAAAGGCTGGTCCTTATCAAAATGGCTGCCTTGGAATTGCTAGTCTTATTCCCAGTCTGATGCTTCATGGAAGATAATATTGTAAACATTGTATAGTAAATGCCGACACGAATTAACGTTATTTACATTTTCTTTCTCTCCTCCCTCTATTTGTGTCACCAGACATTCGAGGCAACAGTTTCATCAGTTTACTTTATTTACAAAGGTGAATTTTAAACTGTATGGAAGGATGAGATATATATATATATATATATATACACAGTACAGACCAAAAGTTTGGACACACCTTCTCATTCAAAGAGTTTTCTTTATTTTCATGACTATGAAATTTGTAGATTCACACTGAAGGCATCAAAACTACGAATTAACACATATGGAATTATATACACAACAAAAAAGTGTGAAACAATATGTCATATTCTAGGTTCTTCAAAGTAGCGACCTTTTGCTTTGATTACTGCTTTGCATACTCTTGGCATTTTCTTGATGAGCTTCAAGAGGTAGTCACCTGAAATGGTCTTCCAACAGTCTTGAAGGAGTTCCCAGAGAGATGCTTAGCACTTGTTGGCCCTTTTGCCTTCAGTCTGCGGTCCAGCTCACCCCTAAACCATCTCGATTGGGTTCAGGTCCGGTGACTGTGGAGGCCAGGTCATCTGGCGCAGCACCCCATCACTCTCCTTCTTGGTCAAATAGCCCTTGATGCCTTCAGTGTCACTCTACAATTTTCATAGTCATGAAAATAAAGAAAACTCTTTGAATTAGAAGGTGTGTAAAAAACATTTGGTCTGTACTATATATATATATATGAGGGCATTTGTTATGATAGTAAAATATATATAAACATCATTGGGGTAATGCTTGATTTACCCAAACATTCATTCTGCTTCTGTGTTTAAATATTTCAAGACATGAGCTTATTATTCCCAGGGTTTCAGTCTTCATTGTCCCGTTTGCTTGCGTGCAACCAATGCACATCCCATTGTAGGCTACCAACTTTTTAAAATGCTTCAGGGCTTTATTTGCACATCCAATGTTCGTTATTTTCTGCAGTAATATGCCTTGTTAATAAATTCCATAAACATTTTCAGAATTATGGCTTGTGGATACAAAACAGACATTGCTACAGACTTTTTATGACAAAGAAAATACTAAATAGATTCAACTGCTCTAATTGTCCCTGAAAGAAACATTAAAAAGTTGAAATTTCACTTAATAACAAAAAGAAGACATTCTGTTACATACATACAACATACATCCTATGACATCATTTATAAACCCATTGTGATGTGTCTCTGCAACAAGTAATGGCATTTGCAGGCCTAGAACAATTACCACGTGACACCACACTGAGAGATTTTCGAAGGCACTCCTCATCATTAGGAATGCATGAAGGATTGGCAAACAATGAGTGGCTTTGAAGTTTGTGCTTCTATTTTCTACTCATAATTTCAAAAGAATTTCATGAGAAAGATATCTAAAACAAGTTAACACTAAAACCACAGAGGAAAAAAATCACCATCATAATCATAATATAACCATAACAACAAGAAGAAATTTCACCAATAACCATAATATTAACTGTCATAGTAATGACAATAACAAACACCAATGTATTACAGAGCTGTTAGGAAGATTGTCTTTAAGTTGTATTCATAATTCATTAAGATACACGCTAGTTCCAGTGAAAAGTTAAATGAATGTGTTACCACCAATCCTCCTGATGCTGATGTGATATAAACTACTCCTTAACACTTTTACTGGGAGGCATATATATTCAAATAGTCTGTAACTTATAACTTTCCATTTCATTACACTGACTATGACCAAAAAAAAAAGACCAGTTGGTGGTTTTACAATATAAATTCATTAGTTTTCATTGGTAAAATGAGTTCCTGACACCTGCGCTATTTCTCAGAGATCAGAACCATACAGTAGCCTAAATGATTCTGGCTTGTTTGCAAACAATCTCACATTTACATTTTTTGTTGTAATATTTACTTACTACATTAATATCTTTTTTGTAAATAATGAGATTACTATCACTGAATAATGAGTAAGCTGTGGGTAACATCTGTACCACTAACGCATGTGTGTTGTATAGCCCTTAATATTGATAAGCGTTATTGGTTATGAAGATATCAGGTATGACTTCTTGTGTTCATATCTCAGTAACAGCAGATTCAAAATACAGGTAAGCTGTTTTGGCATGCCCATATACTCGGACTGTTTGTAGAGTCTCGGTTTTAACAGCATATACACATGGCTTCAACATGGAGATTTAAAAAGCAGTCCAGAAGGTTCGTCTTTATGCAAATGGCAACCCACACCTGAGCGAGATAATGATACTGCCATGTTACACGCTAATTTTAATGCCAGAATATCAAAACATATACATGTGTTGATGAGTGCCCTTACTCTTGAGTCGTTTTCTTCGTCTCAGATCCATATTTAATAGCTTAAGGTGAACCATTTGTCTACACAGTATACCTAAGAGTAACATTGAAGGATAAGTACCCAGCTATGCAGGGATCTAATGTATTATTCTTGTGCTTTTGGTAGTCCAGCGTCCCTTATGGTCAATCTTCCTTACAAATCCCAGCACTTGGACATTGTAGAAAGTGGTGGCTCAGAATCAAAACAAAGTGCCATTGATCATTTATGAGTCTTTTTAAATGGTGATAAAAGATGATTGTCAGACGTTTCTCTTGGTTTTCGTCTGGGCTTTTCTGCCCAATTGTGTCCCAGAATGGCTTTCATTGATAGTTCAAAACGATCTCCAGTTATGTACTGAAGGGCAGACTTGAGAATTTAAAAATTGTGTACTATTTTCAGGATTCCAAAATAAAAACAAATTGAACAGAAACTCACTTGGTACATCCATGTTAAATTCACACTGAATAAGAATAAGATGCAGGCGAAACAATGGTAAGGTTTGCTTTCTCTGTCTCGCAGTATTCAAAATAGTCCATCAGATTCTTAAGAGTTTATGGTCATGCTCCTCAAATTGTTCCACCTTAATTCATTTTGTAATACGTTGTAAAAACCCTAGCGCACTTCCTCATTATGCTGAAGTGGATTAGGTTTTAAAAAGAGATAAGATCCAGCATTACGTTTGTCCAGCTGTAAGTAGCTTAACAATTCATCAGTTGGGATAAGCGCTCAACTCATATTCAACTGGTTCCTCTTAATGCAGACATTAATTACTATATTAGTCTCCCAGTAGTTCCATCATAGTTATAAGATGAAAGTCTTTCTCTTAAATATATGGCTCCATAGCAGCTATATCTGTCATGTGTAACAATGTAAAATATCTGAGGATAAAAACATGACAAAGATATGAAAAATGTCTCAGTTCATCTTTCACATCATGTGGAATTTATATTACACTACTGATATTCTATGCAATAGGTTTATAGGCAAACTGTATGCAAATAAATGGTTGTATATGGCAGCTTCAATCATAATTATAGCGGCAATTTCATGAACATAAAAAGCATGACAACTCTGAAGCTCTATTAAACCTTGCTTATAACTTATCTAATCTAATCTTGTGAATTTGCCACTATGTACATTGTATATCTGTAAAAAGATGGTGCCACTTCACTCTGTGTCGAGTTTCTCCCTCTTCGTGGCCCCCTACTTCAAAATCTGCTTCTCTTATTCCTTTACCATCCTCCCACTCCTTTTCTCTCTTCTCTTGTTATTTCTCTCCCTCTTCCACCCACTCTCTCCCTCTACCATCCTCCAGCTCTTCACACAGTCTATCCATTCCTATCTTCTCCATTCCCTCCATACCCTTTCCAGCCTCTTGCTCACACAGTAACCTCAGTCTTGCTTCCTGTTCTAACCCCTTGGTTGGATGCCACTCCTCCACTTCCCCCTCCACCGGGGATGAAGTGAAGTTGTTCAATGGTATTTTGCCTTTTAGCTGCAAACGCAAGCCTCCTGGCACTGTGTCCACCAAGAGTCCCTGTTCCCATGACAACTCCGGTTCCTGGCATGTCGCCCCATCCCACTCCTCCAGCCCCGCCTCCTCCCAGGTGACCTGACATTGCTGCTGAATTACGCTCCTGCTCTCGCCCCGAGGTCGGGTGCGAGTTCATCTTGATCATGTGGTGACGGTCGAGCGACGGCGTGGCGCAAACATTCTGTTGCGATTGAGCTTTCTGGTGGCTAACGCGGGGCAGGGTGGGTACCATTCCACCTCCCCCTCCAGATGTGTAGTCGACCATTCCCATACCCATCCTGCTTCCATCGTACTCAACCCTGTCTGCCTCCTCCTCCTCTAGGTGTTCTGGGGACATCAACAGCCTGTCCTTGGACTTCTTCAGGGTGTTCGTATTGGAGTTCTTTGATGAAGTGGCCATGGCTTTGTGGTATTGGTGCTGCTGGTTCTTCGACATCCTTGACAAGGTGTTGCCGTCAACGAGGGCGAGGAGCTGGTCTGTGGATTTGACACGGCGTGGCGGTTTGGAAAGCGTATCATAGTTCTGGTTTTGCTTTGACTCCGGTGGATCCAGAGGGTAAGGATTTGGGGTGTGGCTTGGAGCAGACTGTGGATGAGGTATTCGAGGACGAGTTCCACGGTTGGGAAGCGTGCCTCTTCCCCCCATCGTGTAGTCGCCACCCCAGGGAAGGTGATGCTGGGAGGAATGAAAGGTGGGAGGAGCGTTATTGGGCCTCCGTTTGGTGGTACAGTAACCTGAATACTCCTCCAATCCTCCTTTCTCTGTAGGTGGAGGAAAACATGTTTGAAAAGATCAGAAAATTGGGTGAGAAAAAAAAGAAACCATTTAGGGATACACCGATATAAAAAAATCTGCCCGTTATGAAAAAAAAAAAATATATATATATATATATATTTATATATTTTTATATATATATATATATATATATATATATATATATTTTTTTTTTTTTTTTTTTTTTTTGGAAAAATGCAATATATTTATAAAAGATAATACATTTTTCATGGTATGGTGGTTAACCAACAAATTACCAAATCCAAATTCTGTTCAATCTATCTATCTATCTATGGCCAATGAATAACAATTAATGGCTGACATTACGATTCTATACAATGTGGACTAAATAAGTTAACAATAGAACACTAAAACCAAAAAATAATAAAGAATGTAAATAAAATGTAAAAAGTGAATTTACATTTCACATCACATTTAATGGGATTCATCAGATGTACATGTAATGGTGTTAATAAATTATAAGGGTTTTTAAATGTATCTTTAGGTAAGAATTAGATGATAGCAAATGTTATCTAGATGGAAAATTAGCAATTACTAACACTGATAAATAAGTCATCTCTGATATCAGGCAATAACCAATATGGTACCAATATTGTGTATATAATAAATATGAATGCACATCAAACTTTGCGCTACAAGCTAGAAATTCAATAACAAATTTTATATAAATTGAACTCATAATATAAATTCTTCAACCTCCAACCATGGACTACATGCTTAACGCTTGATTTCATTAATGCTTTAAACTTTATTTCATTACTATAGCAATATTAATACAATCCTGTTTTATCCTCAACCCTGAGCCATTTCATATTTTGGCTGATTAAGTCTGAGTCATTGTATCAGCCTGTATAACCTTCGCCTGTGCAGAACTTTCTTGTCCTCCAACTGTAACTCACACTTCCCAGGAGGTTTGATGTCTAGCTGAGAGAGAGGCCTTAAGGCTGTATACGTCTGTACAAGATTGTGGGCGCTTTGCAATGGTTTGCCCTCATTAAAATGACCTTCACAAAACATTTATATTTCCCAAGCATTCAAGTGAAACACTAACACTGCTTTAAATAAAAACCCAGGCGTACAGATATTTTTATGCAACGCTCCATATGAGACTTGTCTCCTCATCATCAAGCAGGTAATTTCTCCTTCAAAACACAAATGTCCTAAAAGTCAAACTGTTATTGATGTTCGTCCATCTATTTCTCCTTGTTGCTTATAAATTTGCTTTATGTCTTTGAAATGATGAGGGTTATAATTAGAAAGCAATCAAGCCAACTTTTATGCAATTCCTACAAAACATAATTTACTTAAGATTAGAATCTTCCTCTCTACTGGTAATAAAGGACTCACCCAGACGTTTGAGAGATGAGTATCTGTTGATCTCAGGCTTCATGGCAGCTTCATACGAAGGCGGCAGCTGAGCCAGGTTATGTAGAGATTGATGGAAGGACGGCTGGGGCTTCATGGCGTTAGTATGTTTACTGGGCTTCAATGTTCCACCGGTGGCCAGCTGCATGTTGTTCATACGCTGTGCATGCTCTTTAAACACAGTGATGGACATTGAGGTCATTTCAAACTCAGAACAAACAATTGTAGAGCTGTGGGCTTTACCTACCAATGGTAGCTGTATGTTTGGGACTGGAGCCTGTGGTGTGGATGAAGTTATGCTGTAGATTCCCCACTGTGAAACAGAACAAAGACATGTGCTTTAGAGATTTCTGCCTTCTTATCTTTGTGACAAATTACACTATGAATACAGTATGAATTCACAAAGTACATTTATCCATCTACTGTAAATGTTGCCCTATTAAGCTCTTTCTAGCTCCACAATGTGTTGAAAATTTTACACCGTCTGTTCATTCTAATGCCATCATATACAGCTCTGTGCTAAATAATTCACAAATGCCCTTTCATCATTTGGCTATTGCTTTTTCCCTGGGTTCCTTCTTTGTCCTGAATTTATACAGTTGGCCGTTCACAAGGCTCAAGCTGAGATGGAAACATGAAAGGAACTCTGTATGACATATAATGCAATAATACCAGCCAACAGTTAAAAAATAATTTAATATTCATGAATATTTGACCCATGACACTTTGAAATAATGAAATAATGAAATAATGGATTTTAATAATGGACATTTAATTTCATAGCATATGAAAATTTTGTAAGGAAATAATGGACTTTTAATTTTCTTCTTGACCATAGATGTCAATAAATCTCAGTACATTTAGTGGATGGCTACACAATCATTAACCTTGACTTTTCATCTACACATTAACATTTGTGACATTTATTCCATTTGAACAGTTTTGGGGTTAGAACATAACATTTTTGTCATTAGATTATAGTGAGCTGAATTTAAGTTTCATATTAAAGCTTTCTATGTCTTTTTATTAATGGAGGATCTGTGGTTATATCTTTTAATAATTTCATAATTAAATAGTGTAGTATTGTATGTACTGATGTAATGATATTTCAAATATCTTCACTATTCATCATAACATATAGGTTAATTAAACTGAATATAAACTGAATCCATAGATTATTGCTATCATCACATTAATTTAATATTTTTACATTTTCGACAACAAATAAATAAAAACTTTAGAAAAAAAAAGCCCAAGGGAGGGGATCATTTCACCCCAGGGACGCAAGATTGTCCCCTATTAATTTCGTGCTACCAATTAATGTTTCTTTTAATTTATATTATATTAATACATTTTTTTATGATATATTAAATAGTAATACTATCTTTAACATGCTAAACTCATCTTGCTAAACTAAATGCACCCTGTTCCTGTATCCAGACCAGATGGTGGATCAGCACCTAGAAAGGACCTCTATTGCCCTGAAAGACAGAGGAGACCAGGACAACTAGAGCCCCAGATACAGATCCCCTGTAAAGACCTTGTCTCGGATGACCACCAGGACAAGACTATAGGAAACAGATGATTCTTCTGCACAATCTGATTTTGCTGCAGCCTGGAATTGAAGTACTGGTTTCGTCTGGTCAGAGGAGAACTGGCCCCCCAACTTAGCCTGGTTTCTCCCAAGTTTTTTTTCTCCATTCTGTCACCGATGGAGTTTCGGTTCCTTGCCGCTCTCGCCTCTGGCTTGCTTAGTTGGGGTCACTTCATCTACAGCGATATCGTTGACTTGATTGCAAATAAATGCACAGACACTATTTAAACTGAACAGAGATGACATCACTGAATTCAATGATGAACTGCCTTTAACTATTATTTTGCATTATTGACACACTGTTTTCCTAATGAATGTTGTTCAGTTGCTTTGACGCAATGTATTTTGTTTAAAGCGCTATATAAATAAAGGTGACTTGACTTGACTTGCCTGTTCTTAAAGGGTTAGTTCACCCAAAAACGAAAATTAGTCCATGTTTTACGCACCCTCAAGGCATCCTTGGTGTATATGACTTTCTTCTTTCAGATTAAACCATTTGGAGTTATATAAAAAATTGTCTTGGCTCTTTCAAGCTTTATAATGGCAGTGGGCAGGTGTTTTTTTTTTCAACAGTCTGAAAGTAGTCAAATAAAGTGCATGCATCCATAATAAAACACGGCTCCACGGGGTGAATAAAGGCTTCCTGTATTGAATCAATGTGTTTTTGTAAGTCAAATATCCATATTTGAAACAGTATAAACACCTTTTTCTCATTTCTGTTAACTGTCGTAGGCATAAGCCATTCCAGCAGATAACGTAGGACATATGCATAGCATAAGCATCGGTTATTAGTGACGAACGCAGAAGCGCAACAGAGAGAGAACAAAACAACGTGCCAGTCACAAATTAGAAGCACAAAACAAAGATTTGTAAAGAAACATTTTGGAGAATTGGCCAGAGACTGGTTTTCCTTTGGTAAAGTAAGGAAACTTTGCTTCCTCTGCTCCTGTAAACAAACGTTGGTTTTCACGAGACTCGCATGCGCATGTGCTGCACCTACGTCATCTGTCTCTCATGAATGCGACAGTCAGCGGAAATTACACAAAACTGTTTATATAGTTTTAAATATGGATATTTTTCTTTAAAAAATGCATTGATTCACCTCCTGGAGTCATGTGATGCATGTTTTAATATGGATGGATGCGCTTTATTTTACTACTTTTGAATTGTTGAACAAAAACACCCGCCCATCCCATTATAAAGCTTGAAAGGCCCAGGATAATTTTTAATATAACTCTGTTTGATGAGAGGGGGTAGTTGTGACCTAGTGTTTAGAGAGTTTGACTCCTAACCCTAAGGTTGTGGGTTCGAGTCTCGGCTGGCAATACCACGAGTGAAGTGCCCTTGAACAAGGCTGCGAACCCCCAACTGCTCCCCAGGCACCGCAGCATAAATGGCTGCCCACTGCTCCGGGTGTGTGTTCACTGCTGTGTGTTTGTACTTTGGATGGGTTAAATGCAGAGCACGAATTCTGAGTATGGCTTTTTTTCACTTTGATTGGATTCGTCTGAAAGAAGAAAGTCATATAAACTTAGAAAACCTTGAGGGTGAGTAAAAATTTTAAATTTTTGGATAAACTAACCCTTTAAGGGGGGAATCACCCCTGCATATGGAGATTATGGAGCTTTCCACTTACGTCGGTTATCTTTACTCTGTAGCGTTGGATAGTGATTTTTCGGGGGTCGTCCAAGAGTTCCCTCTCCTCCTCCAGTACCCAAGGCTACACTGTTGTTCCTCTCTCCCTCTTGAACTGGACTCGACTGGTGACGCAACATTTCCACAAGAGCCCTGACAGGGAAGCAAGTAGGAATCATTAGTCAATAGAACACAATTTAAGGTAGATCAAACATCCTTTTTAAACAAGACTCATGAACTCTCACCTGGGCATATTGAGTTCTCTGTTCCGAGGCTGTCGTGAAGCCTTGTGGAATGCCACTTTAATGGCCACTGCCACTGCCACTGTAAACGAGATGACTCCGCCGATGACATAGACTGTGTTGTTGCTTTGTTCGATGCGGCTGAGGTCCGGATGGGCAGGCAGTGGCGATCTGGTCGCAGGAGGGGCCGTATTGGCCCACACAGGGGAATGGTAGTTGTGGCAGCTGTTCTGATCCAACCTTTGAGAGCGGTCCGGACAACAAAACCGATAATGGCAGGTGCCACAGCAGTAGATGAAGTCATCCTTGGAGCAGTTAAAGGTGAGGTCATACTGCCCCATGACATCATAATAGCCCCGACACACGTCCACTTCCACCAGTTTGCGAGGGGGCGGGGCTACCTGCGCTGCTCCGAAAGGGGCCTTCAGTGCATCAGTCGTTACATTCTTTGGCAGCATTATCTGAGGCAGCGGCCTGGGGGGCATTTCTGCCGCTCCAGCTGGCTGCTTTGGCCGACGATTCATGGACTTCCCTCGCATACCCCCAACGTTTTTAGAAAGGGGATACAGAAAGCCCCTACCCTGAGATCTGGGGTTGGGCGTCGGGGTAATGGTGATAGGCCCATTTGGTGTGTTTCTGGTGGGGCCCGGGACGCTCGCAGAGGAAGTGTTAAGTGGGACAGCGATTAGCAGGAAGAGAATGATGACACGCATTCGAGCTTCCAAGGTGGGCATCATCTTTACATGACTAACGCTGCTATTTTCTCTCGCTGACTCAACCCACCGCACAATGCGACTTTTGTAAAAACAGCCTGATTGCACTGTATGTAAAATATACTTGTAGCAGCCCTCCGACGTATGAAATCTGAATATATATCAAAACAGTCTCGAAAGAAAATACTGTTCTCAAAGTCTGTTAAAGTGTGTGCTGTGAACGGTCACACTCCGAGTCGGTGTGAGAGAAAAATAACTATTTCGAAGTGCTTTGAGCTTCACGGTGAGTTACACAACACACATTCTCTCATCATGCGGCGCTTCTGTCCAACTTATAGCTCAAAAACCTGAACAATATGTAAAATAATCCAAACTCTGACAATATTCTGTGCAGGTAACAATACAATTTGCTAGTTCATGTATGAACAGGAAATGAAATTCAGTTTTGAATGTATAAACAAGGCAAATATTCCCTTTTGTGGATGTCCGCAGACAAACAAAATGGCATCTCGTTACTGTCCTTCTATTACTTCAGTAGCTAGTGTTTTAATGACACATGAAGGCAATTATGTTGTACAACTGTGTACATTAAAAGTATTAGGTTTAATTCCCCGTTTTGGCACTTATCAGAATTAATTATTCATTTAAGAGAAAGGGGCAACTGTAAACATCTTTAAAATGTAAACTAATGTTTTGCTTCTCGCCACAATTTATTTTTTACTTTTTTTGGGCACTCCTTACATTCAGCAATGGCACTTAGTCTTCAAGCAGATTTCCCTGACCTGTAATGCTCCCTGAATGTTTACTATTAAGAACAAATATAATCAATTTCCATACACTTGGTGAAATAATAAATAATAACCTCAGAAATGAATCTTTATCTACTGCACTTGTTTACGTGTTAACAGGACTACTCCAAATGTTGAACTTGGTTCAAGGGCAGTAATGTGAGGGATCATTTAGATTTTGTGCAGTATTTCATGGCCTATATATTACTGAACTAAAATGAATTTGTGTTTCCTCATTCAGCATGTGCAGAATTACCAAATGGATAAACCTGTGTGTAAATTTCAAATAGTTAAAATAGATCAGATATGAATCGAGTCATCTGTCATGTTGGATATAAAATGTACGCCCTATCTGCACCTATTTTAAGTGTGTATTGAAAATGTATAATAAACCGTTGACACAGAGACACAAAAAATGATGATGGTGGCAGAAAAGACGTTTTCAAGGCTGATTGTCTTCACAATAGAAGTTTCCAAGGAGAGTTACTGTGTGTAAACCTTGTAGCCGCTTTCCTGTTTCTTATGGTTCACGCAGCAGATTTGCTTTTAAGATAAGCCCAGATAAGCCCACCGAGAAACATTTGAAATGGTTTGTTGAAGCTCTCGGTGAAACTGTTAATAATCCCATGGTGTGTACATGGCTGTT
Source organism: Carassius carassius (assembly GCF_963082965.1). Taxonomy (NCBI): domain Eukaryota; kingdom Metazoa; phylum Chordata; class Actinopteri; order Cypriniformes; family Cyprinidae; genus Carassius; species Carassius carassius. The sequence goes on along the minus strand of NC_081769.1, from coordinate 16,014,031 downwards.
TCCTCATTAATTAAGCAGGGTTGATCTTGGAATCCACTGGCAGTTATGAAGTGTTCAGTTATCAAGCGATGTGCCTCTGAAAAGAAATTAACACATTGAAGTTACATCCTACATGCGAGCACACACACACACAGACATCTGTGAAAGTTTTTGAAAGATCATAGTTAGCTTGTCATCTGCATGGCAGCCTATTATTTTCATTGTGACACGTATGGCATGTGACAGGCAAATAAGGTATGCAGCAAATAATGTGATCAATATAGATTCCACAGATTTCAACACAAAAGAGTTTTTTATGGGGTTGGACTGTATGTCTATACACATTATCTACAAAAAAAACAAAAAAAAGGTGTTTTCAAGGAGACCATACATTAACTGGCTAGCGCTTGTTCATAAGAAATATTAGTAAATGCAGACATTAAATACACATATCTGCAAATAAGCAAACATTTAACAAATTGCTGCACACATTCAAAACATTAAACTTTTTCAATCAAAGCTGCTGAGAAGTATGTGAAAAATGGAAACAACTGCAAAATATGACCATGAAATGACTCTTGAACCATAACTTGCTCATTAGATTATTATTTTATCAAATAAGCATTGTATGGTCATGTATAACCTATATATGATTTCCATTCGCAATAAACTATAAGCAAAACTCATCATTACAATAGCTAACTTGCTTTTGCCCTATCGGTAAAATCGACATGCATGCTCTGATAATCGTACTAGTCCAATTTTTTAAAAAGCAAATAGAAAGTCTATAGATATAAAAACATTTTTTTATTTTTTTGTGTGTTAACTTATTGTGTGTAATATTGTTTCTGCAAAAATGACAATAATGATAGATAGATAGATAGATAGATAGATAGATAGATAGATAGATAGATAGATAGATAGATAGATAAACAAACTTAACTACAGCAACATTTTAGCATTTATATACAGATTAAATATTTATTCTTTAAATCTGTTCTTAAACCTAAGTCTAACATTTATAAGTACGTGCAGTACAGCTGCAGATTCCAGCTCATGACGCTGAAAAGAAGGGCTGATGTGATGACCGTTTGTCTAATGTGTTACAAAAAGTCACTATGAATCAGAAGCATTGAGAGAAGTGAATAGTAGCAATGATCTGAACAAATAGTGATCAGTGCTTTTCAGAGAGCATAGCATGATGCATGACACGAAGGAGGGGGTAAAGCAAGAGAGAGATGCTGCTTTCCTGACACTGTAGGTCTGTGTGTCAGAATGTTTGGGAGGAAGTGAAACAGTCAGTGTTATTCTGTAATCAATACCTATATGCATTATTTGTCACAATTGTAGGGACCTGTGGAAAACCGTCGAGCAGATAAAAGAAGGTTTGGTAGAGTACGAAAGAAAAGCGAGATAAATGCAGGGTAGAGGTTTAAATATGAGCACAGCATAGCAGAAATGCACAGAGCCAGAGGTATGACAGAGGAGAGGTGCTTTGTGTGTTTGTTAGTGTGTGTGTGTGTGTGTGTGTGTGTGTGTGTGTATGTGGGAGTTCAGTGTGTGGGTGGAAGAGAATGGAGAGCGTTCAGTGACTCCACTTACTAACACACATACGCACACAGTGTACACAACACCGGGAACATACAGTGCTAACACCAGACGTAGAGACTGCAACACATGCAGACAGTATGCTGGCTCACAAAATGCACTTTTTTACAGGTATAAAAACTGTGTATAGTCCTCCGAAAGAGTGAATATTCAAAATCTGTTGTCGCAGATCAACAGGTTAATGACATAAGGGACAACAAAACAGCACGGCTTTGATATAATGAGGCACAGATACCACCAAGGAAAACTGCTCAGAGAGGAGCCACACAAGTCTGCAGGAAATACAGTATTGGCCAGGAAAATAATACTTGAGTCTCTGCTGCAGGCTGTGCTCTCATCTGAGGTATAGCAGCTATACAGCACGTCTACAGTGGCTTCGTGCCATCAAGCTGGTTCTGTACATCAGCTAAAATAGTGAACTATGGAATATTGACTGATTTTAGAAATTAAAAATAAATAAAAAAGAAAGAAAGAAATATTATATATATATATATATATATATATATATATATATATATAATTTCAATGATAAATAAATAAAAATATGGGCTAATTATTCTTTGAAGTATTTTGAAAGTCATGAACATAATATAAAATCCATTCATTTGTGTACAAGCAGTGTTAATACACACTGTAAAAAGTTCTAAATAAAGCATTAGAGTATTTAAAAGTATTTAAAAGAAAATACTACAAAATCAGGTATGATAAATCTGGGAAGAACTGCTTGTATTAAAGTTCAAGCAAATAATGTAAAGAAAAAAAGATATATTATATTATATACACTATAAATGTTTTTTTGAAGTTGTAAATAAAACTGATTATTTGTTTTAAAAGAATACACAATTAATATTACAGACTGATTATATACTGATTCAATAATGTACACAATTACATAATTAGAATTAAAATAATTTTTCTACTTCAAAATTTCACATTTAATTCAGTGTGTTATTTGCCATTTCTTTGTAATTGTTTATTAAATGTATAGGCAGTTTCTGAGAAAGTGTATTTCAGTGTATTACTTTACATTACATTATATTATATTTAGATGCAATAAAGATGTTTGGCAAATGTTTAAAATTATCATAGCTGAATTTGATAATATATTCCACAATAAAAGTAGCTAATGACTGAAATATTATACAACATTTCGATATATTACAAAATAATTATTTGAATTGTCAGAATATACTCACTTATTTAAGTAATGCTGGGAACTTGATGAATGCTGCAAAATGACTATTACACTGCTGCTAATAACGCTTTAATAATTAGCAGAACATAACCTGCTTGTGGTTTTTCCCCCATTTTGAGCATAATTAATATGGAAGCATTAAATGGCCAAAGTGCTTTTAGAAAAGACTTTGCATTGACAGATGCAATTATGGATTTTGCACATACAAGCAGCCTACGTCGGAAGAATGTTTTTCCTTTTTTCACCATTGTATTTTGCACACACCCATGAGAAGTTCAGCTGCAAGCACTAAGCAGCAAGAGAAGACATTTTAGTCACAGATCACTGATCTGAACAGGTGTGGCACTGAGTGATTCATGTGGGCCATTCACAGTTTCACAGCAAACCTAAGAACAGCCCATAACATTAAAAACAGTAACCTCTCATTTGCATATCTGTAATAAAGCGTAGGCCATTTCGACACCTTCTCGTCTATGTCAAACAGTATGCGCCTCTACAAACTGGATTAGCTTTTCCTGAACACGGCACCCAATCAGCAAGGCTCTGTGGGCGACTTCTAAGAGATGTGACACTGAAGATGTGGCGCATTCACAAACAGTTTCTAGAACGTGAGTTCACAGAGGAATCACGGACGATTCATCTGCTTTTAATCTGATTTTAGGAAATCGTGCCATTCTCCTTGTATTTAATTGTATTTCTGTTGCAAAACATGTCTTTTTTGGATGTTCTTTCGACTTCTTTTTATCTCCCTCCCTCCATTTCCCTCTCTCTCTCTCTCTCGGTGATATTCAGTGCGTGGGTTGAGGCAGCTCACTCTCCCTCAGAATAGCACTGCAGTAGTTCAGACTTGTATAGAAGGAGAGAAGGATAAAGAGAATGATAGATGGGATGAATATACCTTTTTCTCTCCTCTAAAACTGCGGTTCTCATGAAAGACAAACAGTTTGCCCTTTTCCTTCATACCCCCCACCGTGACACTCCAGGCTACTCTTGGACTTGACTAGCAGTCCATCACATCCTATAACATACACTCATATTAAAAATGCATATTTATGAATGCACTGCCTTGTTGCAGTGAGAAGTGAAAGACAAAAAAAGCATCATTAGATCTGAAGGAATGACATGAGTCATTTTCACATAGGACAGAAAAAAAGCACCAAAATGTGCCATTTGGCAAGCACAGATTCTGCTTGGTGCTTCTTGACAGGATTTTTTACTTTCAAACTCGAAAAACAGCTTTATTCAAGTGCTGGGATAATGAAATAGTTCAAATAAACGACTGAACTCTATTTGCAGGGCTTTGGCCTTTTTTTTGTTTTCTTTGAAACTAAACAAAACCAGATGATGTTGTATATAAATGTAGCCTAATTCAAAATCCTAATTCAGAAGCATCAGATTTGTCGTAATTTCCAATAGTGATGCAGTATTTGCTTTTCACCTGCAGTTAAATAAAAAGTTATATAATAAAAAAATAGAAAAAATAAGAAGAAATAAATGACTGTTAATTATGTTCTGTTAATTGTCAACTTGGCATAACATAAGTTGACAAATAAATAAAAAAATTTAAAAAAATCACCGAACGTCATACCTGTAGAGAGTGATAACGCATGAAAAGTCCTCTGCGCAACCCACCTGACAAATCGGACTTTTGTTGCTCTCGCGACAGTCATATTCCCCAATAATAACAGGGTTTGATACATTTCTGATAGCTGAAGGTGAAACTATCGTATATCGCCGTGTCTCTTGCGGATTGTGGACCTGTAATTCGCACGCGGGTGAGTAGGTGGACATGACAAGCAGCGCGAGCGCATTGAATGGCCGTCTGCGTAGGCGTGAATGCATGTTTGCACGAAAGGTGATGTAGAGCCACCTTACACTTTCATACCTGTGAACATCTTCCTCCGGTCGCTTGCAATAGATTAAAAACATAAATTGTGACATGAGCATGTCGAACTAGTAACATTTATTATTTTTTTTTTTTTTTTGCGCAAATCACGAAACTTAGGGAACCAAACATAGACTTCTGATCAGTTAATTAGATGACTTGCAGAAACACAGTTGAGCGACTTACCTGTGCTGATTTCTGCCGCTCCTCAGGACAACCCTGAGCGACGACGATGGCTGAGAAATTCAGTTATTTCCACAAACTGTTGCAGCACTTTCCTACTGCTGGCAGTCTCGTCTTTTGCTAACAAAACAACAGTTATAGTCACTAATTGCTTTCCAGGATTTTCTCTCACCTACCCCAGTTGTTTCCATGTTCGTATTACAGATAAAGCATCGATTTTTAGCGATAGACAACAGATCGCGTAGAACTTATTTGCGTGTAAACGTTCTGTACTGTGAAAGTATTCCAGGTGAGAGAACCTTTTCCTAAGTCCCTCCTATATTTTTAACACCGCTCAGAATAACGGACGGCACCGATGCCATGCGTTTTTTTTCTCTGTGTTGCCGTTAATCGACGCCGCCTGCAAAGTGTGCACACGGGAACATTCCGACCCTGTCACGAAACACCGGTGGAATGAGGCGGGTGTTCTCACAGAGGTCCGCTGCGCTGAATAGTGCGTTTATTGGTTTCGCGAGACGGTGCTGATGAGGGCTTGATACGTCGATTCCAGACCGCTTCAAGTGCTTCGATTCTCAAACTACTTCTCATCCTTGCCACGATTATGGCTGGCTAAGCAATATGGTGCGTGAGTGTGTGTGTGCGCTGAAGGGAGACACACTGATCGGTTGCCATGGCAACGATGTCATTTTGTTTGTGACTCTAATAATCTTGATTCCTTAAAGAACAAGAATGGGTTGCAGAAAAACAGTAAGGCATCGACATAAAGACGTATAGCGGTTGCTCGATGTGACAGCGAGGAGTTTAGTAAACAAAATGAAAAAGAACACAAAAAAGGAAGAAACCAACAACCCTGCATGATGACACAGCCATTGCCTATTATTTGGCACAGCCTATAAAAAAAGCCTAAGTCACATAAGTACTTGTGTAAGTACGCGCATAACGAATTAGGTACTGCACGATGTACATTTTCATTGATTTAATCTGCATTAAAATACTCTTCTTTGCAATAAATACAACTTGCATTAAAATAAGTCCTTAGTTATCCAATGTTAATCATCTAGGCAAATGCATGCTTGATTAAATCGGTGATAAACATTTCTTTTAATTAATCTGCACCTCATCTAATATCAAACACATGAGCTCGGCTTAATCATCGCATGTCCTCTGTGGCGATGGAGACGAGCAGCCAAACGCAGCGCCCGTACCGGCGCCTCCGGGTAACCGACAGCCGTCACTCGCCATTTCAGCACCATGGAGAGCGATGCAATCAGCACACAGTCCACCGAGGGCATCAAATATTAACCACTCTGTGCTAGTGGAACAATTCATTTGTTTTCCTTTGATACTGTGATTCTCACAGGTGAAAAGTGCAAGCCGTTATGCAGACTAGTTAAGGCCTATTGTGTAACCCACTGAAATTTGAAACCACATTTTTTTTTCATTAATGTATATGTACTTCAGACTCATATCTTCCCCCTCATCTGCTTTCTTTCATACAGACAACAATTAGGCGTTGTGCACGTAGCCATTCCTATACAGGTGGGTGGGCCGCTGTTTTGGCCACTCAGGAAACCTGCGACGAGAACCGATCATCCGTTCATAACCCGCAATAGCCTGCAATGTGCTCCATGAATATGGGGGGGGGGGGGGGGGCGAATATGACAAAATGTTTCAAGGTGTGATATACACTGAACAGCTTCTTTTTAGTCATCTGCACTCTCCATCATTATACAATGTTACAAAAGCAAATACTGCTGAGTGCTGGGTGAAAGCAGCCTGTATAGTAAGATGCCAATCAAACTACTGGGCAGATGTAAATACAGACCTGGAGAACATGTACAGATCACTTAATGAAATAGCTCACCCATACTTGAAAATTTGTTGAAAAAGTACATACCTTCAGGCCAACCTAGATTTATTTATCAGAACAGATTTGGAGAAATGTAGCATTTAAGCATCTTTTGCTCCCCAACAGATCATCTGCTGTTAATGGGTTCCATCAGAATGAGTCAAACAGCTGATAAAAGCATCACAATAATCCACACAATGCCAGTCTATCAACTAACATCTTGTGGAGCAATAAAAAAAATCTATTACTGGGTTTTTTTTTTACCATTAAACATTCGCTTCTGGACATAATCCATAATAACACTTCCTCCAGTGGAAAAGTCTATCATGGAAATCCGCTCCCACCAAAAACAACCAGCAAATTTGCTCAGAACCATTTCCACTTGACTAGTGCATATTTCTCTCCTGATTCAGACAAGGCAACTTTAACTGGAGAAAGCAATGTCATGGAAAAAGAACACACATTTTAGCAAAGGAAACGATTTTAAGTTAAAATCTTGAGGATTTTGCTTTTTTTTTTTTTTTTACAAACACAGCTTTTCAATTTTTTGGAATGATGGTTTTGTTTTTAATTAGCTATTCACTCAGCACCCATTCACTCCATTGGAATCATTAGCGAAGAATTGATGTAATGCTACAATTCTCAAAATCATTTTGAAGAAATAAAACCATACAGAGTTAATTTTCATTTCTGTGCGAACTATTCCCTTAACTGGCAAATTAATTGAAAAAATTTAAATAAAAAACCCAACACAATATCAAAAGATAAACGTATTTCATTGCCCAGTTTCAATTGTCCAACAAACACAGCCAAGAACAGAATATAGACGAACACAGTTTTGCTTTAATAAATAAAAGGAAGAATCAAATTGCTCCCTAAAATTCCTTTATTTCTTATTAATTAAAATAACTTAAATAATGACCACAAAATACCCTATTGTTCATCCACAAACTTTTAAATATGGGTAAATTGTTTCTGCAAACACATCTTGTCCAAAGTTCATATCACTTTGTTAAGAGAGGATCTTTGGGAACTGAAGGCCCCATATAAATGTAACAATGGGCAACAACAGCCTACCAGAGAAGATTCCTCAACAGCTTTTTGATTGAGAGACCAGTAGAGCCAGAGAAAATTGCAGCTGTATGCTCATAAAAAGGGATTAATGTTCTTATTGAAAAGTATAACCAAACTACTTCATTTCAAAGATGAGACTGAACACCACTTTTGGCTCATATTTCATGATTAACCATCAGCCCCTTTGCTCGACCCTGACAGGCCTAAAGGCTTTAAGGACTCAATCATCACTGTCTGGGAAATATAGCCGTTCACACACACAAAAAAAATAATTTGGAAATAGGCCTTTTGAAAAGTGAAGTACAAAATAGAAATAAACAGACAAATTTAGTAAAAACTGGAAACAATTAAAATACCACCACACATAAAAAAAAAACAAAAAAACTAATAATCATGTCTAATGTTTAGACCACATTTTTAACTCCCCCTCTGTTATTCCTGATCCTGCATCGGTTTCACCACAAACACACACCGATCATATTCTGTGCAATGTACTATTCTTCATTAAACCCCTGAAAAAAAACTTACTGGGGTCAGTCCAACTACAACAGGACAGCATTACAGTAACTGTCCCATCACACCTGTAATCTAAATATATTATAAATTCTGTTCTGACATTAAACACCAAAATCCTGCTTATGGTCATAACTCTAGAGGCCACAAATGAACTGTAAAAAAAAAAAAAAATCTTACTACCGTTTTCATACTCCAACCAATTGTAAAACTTCTGAAACACTGATGAAAACCCCTTTCGTGAATGAAACCAAGAGAATTGTCACAAAGACAGTTCAAGTCCTGAGAACAAGTTGAAAGAGACAAGGGAACAAAAAGGAGATGAGTGATCTGGTAGGAGCATGACAAAATGAATGTTATCCTAAAAATGGTAAGACAGATTAAGGAGAAAAGGTGGTCTGCACACTTCAATATTTATATTATGTACACAAAAAGCACAGACTCATTCTTTTTTATAGCCGCCTCAGAGCTCGTTTTTTATCAGTTTTCTTCTTTGCAACTATATTAGTATTGCCACTGGAGCTGCTGTTACTTAAATTGTTGGTGGCAACCCCATTTGTTACCAAAGCAGCACCGACTACACGTTTGTTTGGGTCTCCTGCATGCTTTTTGGGTTGGGGTCCATCAGCAGGCTCTTGAGGGGCCCCTGATTTGCCTCCCATAGCATGGATCTCTGTTAGAAGGTGAGCACGGGATGCATACTCCTTATAGTCCTCCAAAAGTAACTTCCCAGCCTCTTCGTTCAAGGCTGACTCTGGGTTAGGATGGATCAGAAGGCACTTGATAGTCTGTGAAATAAAGTTTTAGAAGGATTGGGATTATAAATGTGAAATACATAATACAGTACAGAAAAAAAGGTACCATTTTGCAACTCAAGAATTATTATTATTTAAAAAAATAAATAAAATCTGATGGATGGAACTCTTATTTCCATGGCCACATCTAAAGTTTGGTCATAGGCAGGGGTGCACATAATTTTTTCAGCCTGGTTCTCAGAAGAGAATCTGGAGATTTGGTTTGGTCCTCACACTGCATATAGCGTGACCCATTAAATGCAACTATAAAGAAATTAATTAATAGTTATAATATTATTACACTTTATCTAGTTTTTTTTATTAAATATATTAATTTTTAATATATTAATATATATTAAATATAATATTATTAAAAATAAAAAGCAGTCCTAGTATTAAATACAAATGCATTTATTTTATAGTAAATAAACTTAAAAATAAAATGCTAATATTTACTACTACCGGTACTTTGTTGGTTTGCCTCTTTAAGAAGAATCACTTTATGCATTCCAAAATTTTAAGTCGCTTTGAAAAAAAAAAAAAAAAAAAAACCTTGCTTAGACTTATGCTTTCAGGTTGAAAATAAAACTTATATAGTACAGTTTGTGATCTAAAATGGTAATTGTGCATTAACAGCTGTCAACCATGTCGGTACGCAAATGCGCCATAAGAACATTTACATTACGCATTTTTTATTTTGGTCGCGCATGCGGACCACTTATGTGCACCCCTGGTCATAGTTGTACAATACAGGTACACTTGAAAGATACTTTTTTAAAAATACATACACCAGTCATGAGGTACAAGTTCTGTTGCAACTAGGCATGGGCCGGTGTGAGATTTTGACGGTTATGATAACCTTAAGCAAAATATCACTGTTTCATGGTATTGTTGTTACAGCTCTGAAATGTGTTTTCATTTTTAAATGAGTAAAAATTATATATATATATATATATATATATATATATATATATATATTATTTCCGACAGGACACAATATATTTTGTTTTTGAGCAACATACAGAACATTAGAAACAGTAGAATTAGTTTTTTTTCTTTGTTTATCCTAAAAATAATTTTTTTTTTTTAATTTTTAAATAAAGACGGACATCTTTATTTAACCTAAATCTGTAATTACAGTTATTTAATTTTAGTTATATAATTCATATACATATTTATATCATTTAGTTATATAATAATAAAATCACACATAATCTGAGTAATAACCAATATAAAGAAAAAAAACAATGTTCCGACAAGCTTTGTGAAACTATACCATGTGAACTTTTCAAAAGACCGTCAGCTTCCCTCAGAAATACGTTTATAATTTATAAACCCCCCAAATCAATATTGAGGATTTGCTTCCAATAGTTTGTGCATCATGAACAGCGAGTGATCTGCCTGCTACAGTATTTTTCTGTGCGTCCGTATTTAGCGTCTCTGGCCTGTTAACGGGTGTTAATAGACTTCATATCACAAAAATTACATTGTGCAAGTCCAGAACAGAGAGTTGCAATACGGCAAAAAATGGCCGGTTGCTGATCGCTTAAAAGGCCAGAGTATTTTTCGGCCATCTGCACACCGTTGGCAATTATGTTATTTTCGTCATCAAGAGGGCTCGTGCCACCCCAGTGTATTACGCATGTGAGCTCATCACGGATACGGCTGTGCACGAGACGAAAAGGAACGCTGAATGTGAAGTGTACCTGGGCCTGTAGTTCAGCCATCCGACACACACGTGACTGACCGCTCGCTCGCACCAACAGGAGGAGGAGGAGGGGTCAGTGTTACTCTCTAAACTGCACTCAGCCTGAGGGATTCCTACTCTTTCAGTCTTTGAGGAGAAATGGAAAACAGCGCATACCCCAGGAATGGTATAATGGAAAATTAATGGTTTTGAAACATTTTCAAAATCGCGTTATACCTTGAAACCGGTAATCGGCCCATGCCTAGTTGCAACCACATTTACTCCACGATAAAGCGCATGCGATATTCAATGCGCATTTACTGACAAGATGCCCATTAAATAGCGCATGCGCTTTATCGTGCAGCCCGAAGGAAAAAAAAAAAAAAAAAAAGTATAAGGGGGGAGTAGGGCATAGTGATCCATGACAATATATTGTTTTATACTCACACACACACACATACAAACACACAGACACATATATACAGTCGTGGCCAAAAGTTTTGAGAATTACATAAATATTAGTTTTCAAAACGTTTGCTGCTAAACTGCTTTTAGATCTTGGTTTCAGTTGTTTCTGTGATGTACTGAAATATAATTACAAGCACTTCATACGTTTCAAAGGCTTTTATCGACAATTACATGACATTTATGCAAAGAGTCAGTATTTGCAGTGTTGGCCCTTCTTTTTCAGGACCTCAATCAACTTCTGGGCCAAATCCTGACTGATAGCAACCCATTCTTTCATAATCACGTCTTGGAGTTTGTCAGAATTAGTGGGTTTTTGTTTGTCCACCCGCCTCTTGAGGATTGACCACAAGTTCTCAATGGGATTAAGATCTGGGGAGTTTCCAGGCCATGGACCCAAAATTTCAACATTCTGGTCCCCGAGCCACTTAGTTATCACTTTTGCCTTATGGCACGGTGCTCCATCGTTCTGGAAAATGCATTGTTCTTCACCAAACTGTTGTTGGATTGTTGGAAGAAGTTGCTGTTGGAGGGTGTTTTGGTACCATTCTTTATTCATGGCTGTGTTTTTGGGCAGAATTGTGAGTGAGCCCACTCCCTTGGATGAGAAGCAACCCCACACATGAATGGTGTCAGGATGCTTTACTGTTGGCATGACACAGGACTGATAGCCTGACAATCTCCAGCCTTGTGCTCGTCAACATTCTCACCCGAGTTAACAAGACGATTACTGAAATGATCTCAGCAGGACCTTTATTGACAGCAATGAAATGCAGTGAAAAGGTTTTTTTGGGATTAAGTTAATTTTCATGCAAAGAAGGACTATGCAATTCCTCTGATCACTCTTCATAACATTCTGGAGTATATGCAAATTGCTATAATAAAAACTTAAGCAGCAACTTTTCCAATATTTATGTAATTCTCAAAACTTTTGGCCACAACTGTACATATGCATATATACACAGTTACACACACATGTATGAATAGTTTGGTACCAAAATGCGATAAACTCCTTTTTTTGTTGCCAAAATCAGTATTATATCTGGTCGGTATTGAAAAGTAATTTTTTATTTTATGCAAAATGCGATATTTGCAGATTTATTAGGTCGTTTTCTCCCTTTTTTTCCAAACCATGACAAACACCAGTCTCCCTTTTTTGCAAAATGCGATCTATCTGCTAAACCAATCACAGCACACCATTCCACGCACAGTAGACAGTAATGGCGGCGCTCTGAATACACCAGGCATTATAGTTTCCCATGCACATCTCGTCAGTAAAGCTGCTTCTGTGATCAATAGCACCGGTAAATTATTCAGAAGTTATTCATTTAATACACAGAGCAGTAGATCACTGACAAACTGCACTATAATCGCATTCATTAGATTAATCACTTTCGATTATGAACGTGATATTGTGTAGCTTGTCATTTGTTAGTGTTTTTATTGATGCCATTTATGTTTTTGGTAATACAGCACATAGCACTTAATTAACTAAATGAATGTACATATACACAAGTTATATGTAAGGGAAATGTTATTTTGGAATTTCTGTCATCTAATGTGATATAATTGTTCATGACGAAATTTTATTTTACTGCTGTAATTAATTAATAGCATTATTAAGATGACCTGTTGAATTCATTTTGGAAGCGATGACTGATGGATGTATTTTTAGTCCAGTCCCTGTATACAAGATTAGTATTGACCAAGTTCAGAGGCTGTCATATTTGGATCAACTTACTATGTTGTGTATTTTCATCAGTATATATATATATATATATATATATATATATAGTATTTTTGTGGTTTCAAAATACATAATACTTTTTGCCATTCAACTTCTTTATTAGACTGCCGATTTCCTGCATTAACATGTATACAAAAATACTAAATCCAGAAATACTAAGATTAAATGTATTTAGATACAAAATAGTATTTCAAATACTGCCCATCCCTGCAGGAAATCAGCAGTCTAATAAGGAGATTGATACCTTATGTATTTTGAATTAAAAAAAACTCAGATTAAATGTTTAAATGAAAAATACATTCGATTTTTTTTCAAAGGTATTTAAATACAAAATAGTATTTTGTGTTTCAAATACTTGAAATACTACCCATCCCTGCATACATACACACACACACACATATATACACACACATATACATACACGTATATACATACACGTATACACACACACACACACACACATATACACACATATACATATACATATACACACATACATACGGTATATATATACACATACATATACACACATACATACACACATACATACATACATTAGGTTAAAAAAAAAAAATCAAGTAAACCCTTGGAGTAAGATGCTTCATTAGAATTGGCCAATTTTTATTTTTGTTGTCTTGTAGCAAATTGTTACTAGTATCATTTAAATCCTTACTGTAACTCATGGTGTTACAGTAGTTTCATCAATGAAATGCACATTTACATTTTTTCTCCGTTTAAAACCTATAGACTAACAATTAAAATCAGCGTTACTATGAAAACTAAAAAACTGAAATATGGTCAATTAAATATGATAGGACAGGCATATTAGCATACATAATAGAATGTTTGCCTTTGAGTTGATTATCTTTTACAGGGATTCTGCTTGGTAATGGTTATTCAATTACTCAACTAAAAACTGTTTTAAACAAAATAGGTCATTTAGTGTTTTACAGTAATGAAGAAAAAAAAAAAGTGTACAAATGTATATATATTTAGGGCGTTTTTACCTGCATTTAACTCTAGGTTTACCAGGAAGGTAAAAAAAAAAAAAAACTAAATACAAGTAAAAATACTACTTACAAGCAATACATGTCTCAGGCCCAGCTCTGCCTTCCAGTCTCTTTTCAGCACATTGACACAGATCTCACCCTTGTGCCCAACATTAGGATGGAAAATCTTTGTGAGGAAGTAACCTCTGGGAGGTGCAGCAGGAAAATCCTTCCCAAGGACCAAACGCATCCGGAATACCCCTCCCGCATACGGAGTTCCTTCTGTTGAGAAACAGGGGAAAAGGTTAATTGTTAACCTCGCTAAGGTCCTTTAAAATGAGAACTAATATGCATTGTTTACCTGGGCCCTCAATAGCAGTGTGCAGCTCTGTGATGTCCTCTTCACTGGGGTAGATCTTGATCCCCTCTGGAGGGTCTGCTGCCAAGGCGGAAACCTCTTTATACACAAGTCTCAACACTTGAGGCGGCAAGTTCTCCACGTTTGAATTCTACAAAAAAAATAAAAATAAAAAAAAAGGTCAACCACAAACAGCATTAATAGCTACAAAGTGACATTTGCTGGTGAATCTGCGCATGTTCATGACACAAAAAAAAACCCACTTTACTAAAAATCAATATATCTGTCTTGTTTCATGGCAGGTTTAGGAAAGCAATAATCCTGAAAATACACTTATTTTCAGCAACAAAGTTATTTAATACCAAGTACTTCAACGAATGGCACATGACTGCTAGTTCAAACATCAGAAGTACAATCTGTTCTATTAAGTCAAGACAGAAAAAAGGTACAAATCAGAGTTAAAACAGAACGAAAAAATGTAATCAACTAACGTTATATGTGAACAATAAAGTTTTAGTCGTAAATTAAGTTACAGCTTGTACCTTCTAATGATATAAAACCTAAACTGCTAAAAAGTAATGAGAAAAAAACAAAACATTTTTTATATTAATCTAACGTTTGAAGCACCATTCATCGGTTTTCAGATTAAACGTACCATTTCCAGCTGTGTGGGGTTTTATAATAGCCACTTGTCTTAAATCAGAAAACTTGGCTAACTGCTAACGTTACCCAACCGACCCGGTGATCCACAACGACACCGACGGAAACCACTGGAAACGGATCTAAAATTTGCAAATCAATCAAGACTGCAAAATATACCAAGAGGTTTAAAGAATTTACAAGTTATCAAAACAACTTTCTCACTGTAATGTCGGTGGGTTTGCTGTGGCTACCAAACCAGGCTAAGCTAACGACGGGCTTGCCGAGAAATGAAAATATCTAACTACTCTCCAGAGCTTTCCTTTGGGAAACTACTATCCGAGGTTGTTCTCAGATGAAACGTGCCGTATAAAAGTTTTAAAGTCCAACGTGTTGTCTGTTTCGTCTGATAAAGTTGGTTTGTTCGATAGCTAATTGCCACAGACTGTAGACTGTTACCAGCAAGCTCAGAGAATATACAACAAGGACACAGGAACAAAAATACAATTCGTCTAAGAAGCGGTTCGAAAGAGGAGTAACCAATCAGAGTCTGAGAAGCATTACACGTGCTCAACAATTAAATCCCTCTGGCCAATCAGAAGCTTGGGTTACGCTGACGTAGTATACCTTGGAAACCTCACGGACCAGAGAAAGTGGAGAATGCGAAAAATGCTCTTTGGTAATAGGTGCGTTTGAATAACTCATGCCCTCCCAAAGGCAGGACAATTGTTGTTTCAATTCATGATCCAATGAAAGACTTAGAAATCACACCAACATGGGGTTTAATCTTTTGTTGAATCATTTAGTGTCCCTTTGCTGTGTTCTTTATACAAATTAATAAGGTGTTTTTGTTCAACCTAAATCATTTGTAGCCTGTTACGATGAGCCAGCTTCTATGTTTAAAATAACTTGAGTTGTGAATCACATGGTCATAAATTCACAGCAACCATTTCCTGTGACTTAAAATCTGTGATAGGCTCGCCCCGAGCATTAGCCTCATAGGTTGTTTTGTTGCTCTTTTTTGTAAAGACCTCTATGCCAGTAAAATCTATAACGTCACCCCAGGGCCAAAAGAGTTTTGAGACCTTCTGAAGACCCCTGTTTATTATAGTAATCATTATTATTATTGTTTTTGATGTTGTTGTTGTTGCTGCTGCTGCTGCTACTGTTGTTTCAATTTCCGTGTTATGACTTGTTTTTGTTTACATTTATATTGGCAAAACATTTGCGGTCTTGCTGTGTAGAAAACATGAAAATAGTGCAAAGCAACATAAAAAAATGTTTTACTGACTTTTTGTATTTATCGTATTCGTTACAATATTTATTATTATTAATGATGATAACAATAATTAAATTATTATTTTATAAAACACATTGTAAAGAAAATAGCAATCTTATAAAATAAAATATAAAAAGTCATACATTCTTGATATTGATCGTTTACGTTATCAGTTAGTTGTAAGCTTTCGGATCCACCCCCTCCCCCAAACTCACTATATATGAGTTAAAACTAGTTGTTTTATCCCTTATAATCCGTCATTTAGGTCGTCATTACAGCTGATTTTATTGAGGCAAGCCCGCTGAGTCAATGAAAATACATTGTTTTCTGACATTGACTGAAATCAATCTGATAATAAAAGTGTTTGTTGTACCGCTTAACGACCGATTGAGGGCACTCCAACCCTTCGTTTTGTACTCATTTTTGCAGTATATATTTGTGACCCTAGAGCACAAAACCAGTCTCAAGTCGCTGGGATATATTTTTTAGCAATTGCCCTTGAAAAAAAAAACACCTGTCAAAAGTATCGATTTTTCTTTTATGCCAAAATTCATTATGGATATTAAGTAAAGACCGAGTTCCATGAAGATATTTTGGAAATTTCCTGCCGTAAATATATAAAAACTTAAGTGTTGATTAGTAATATGCATTGCTAAGAACTTCATCTGGACAACTTTAAAGGTGATTTTCTCAGTATTTAAATTTTTTTTGCTCCCTCAGATTTCAGATTTTTAGATAGATGTATCTCAGACAAATATTGTTCTATCCTAACAAACCATACATCAATGAAAAACTTATTTCTTCAACTTTCAGATGGTGTATAAGTCTCAATTTCGAGAAATTGACACTTCTGAGTAGTTTTGTGGTCCAGGTCACATTTTAGTTTAGTTTTGTAGTAAAAAGCTTGCAGTTTGTGTTCAGAATATCGCATAATCAGCATTTGAAAGTAAACTGGTTAAATTGTATGAAACAAAAAAAAAACAACAACAAAAAAAAAAAACATGTAAAGTAAGGCAAGTGTATAATAAAAGAAATTTTTTAACAACAACAATAATGATAATAATAAAACACTTTAAATAATTTTTTGCATTTATACAAAATATTATTACAGTACAGTGTACCGCCAAGAATCAAATTTTGGTCTCTATAGAACTTTCTAAAATGATAACATTTTGAATAATATCTGAATTTCCTGGGGGGTATTCCAGAAAGCAGGGGCCCGTTTCACAAAGGAGGTTAAGTGAAAACTCTGAGTATGTTTACCCTGAAATGAGGGAAACTCTAGGTTTTCTGTCAGGTTTTCTTCGATAAACCCAGAGTTTATTTCGGTCTCCTCCCTCTTTTTAAACACTTCATTAATGCACGCTGGAAAAATTATCTTCTTACTAAGTGTTTTTTTTTCATCTTTTTTTGCCCAAGTACAAATATAAAAAAGAATTACAAAATAAAGATTGATTTTCTATATAAGAAAATTATATAAGAAATTTTGTCTTGTTTCCTGGGGGGGGGGGTAATAAAAAACAGTGTGATAATAAAACAGTGTGGTAATAAAAATAATCTTAATGCAAATGGTAAACCTTATTCTGAGTGTCTATTACTAAGTGCAAATCTACTGTAGCTCCGCCCTCCATCGACACATAAGGTTAAATATGACATGTGAATAACGGCTTCAGTGGTGTAGGCACTAGGCAGTAATGTTTTTGGCACGGAAACTAGCTTGTAACGTGATTGATTGGGTTAGAGTCCGGCTTTTGCCGAGCTCATTCTTCTCACTTTTCCCATCACACGTCACATTAGAATTTATTTTCAATAAAAAAATAAATGCCTAACGAGTGTTTAATAATGATATAACTATTTATAATTGTAATAAATATAATCATTTACAATCTGTTATTATTGAATACTGTTAATGTATAACAATACTGAGGTGCAAATGTATCTGCCAGTATAAAGTATAACTAGCATCTAATTATTATTTACACTTAGCCTGTTGCAAAGAACTGCTACTTTTACATGGTAAATAGAATATATCACGATTTTCACTGTACATTTTTTTCTGTAAATAGCATCTAGAGCTACTTGCACTTAGCCTACTGTAAATAGGATCTATCGCTAAGAAAGTATGTTAATTCCACTTAGTGTAAATAGCCACTGCCGTATTTTTCTTACTCTATTGGCAGATCATTTGTAAAATTAGAAAAATACACTTAAAATATTATTATTAATATGATTATCTTATATTATATTTAATTATATATTTGCCCATGAGATACATAAAATGATTAGCTATTAATTAATTAATCTAATGTTCTGCCAGTTTTCACCAGTGATATTATAACACTGATAAGAATTACATTTGTATCGAGTCTGAAGTATGCAGATGGATTTTTGGCGGGAGCTGTTGCCATGGTGAATCGTAATATCAGTGCTCCATTGATACTGGCTTTTTATAGTAGTGGTGCACGCGCTTAACTCAGAGTCAGTCAATTTAGAGTTGATTAAACCAACTCATTTCAGCTGTTCTGTAACCGAAAACTCAGAGTTTCCCATCTCAGGTTAAGTCAACTCAGAGTTCAAGTTTAAACTCAGAGTTGGTTGAACCTCCTAAGTGAAACGGGCCCCAGGTTATGGGACATACCCGGGTATAAGTAAGCGGATAACCTCAAATTTCGGTTCCAAAAACGGAGGTAACTTTCAGGGTATGTTAGTAGTCATAGCAACTCACTCTCTGAACTTAACCTGCTCTGGAGAAGGTTATGTTCCAGGGTTAGTTCAATTCAGCGAGCCTTCAGTGGGCGTGTCAGATAGCACACAACATTATATAATATTACAATATGTAATATAGCCTATATATATATATATATATATATATATATATATATATATATATATATATACATGATGTGTTAATGAGGAAGCGCTAATTTAAGTAATAAATAAGGTAATATATTAGTTTAATATGATTATTTCTTTTATTGGCATATATAAGAGTTATCTATAAATTATGTATTAAGAGGTATGTATAAATTATAAAACACTATGACAAGGTAATGTTTAACTTATATATATTTATATATTTCATTTATTACATGTTATATCTCACACATGGAGTGGCATTTTCCATAATGTCTAAATTCTAAACCAAAATATATATCTGATATGACTTAATGTATAATTAGCATAAAACAAACAATATAATTCACATTCTCAAGGATTAAAGATTAAATGGGGAAAAAATGATTGCACAGCCACCAATGAGGTGGAGATATGCACTAAGCAAGTAAACAACTAATGAACAAAAGAAGAAGAAAGAAACAGCTTGTCACGCTTTTTCTTAGCGTCCGTTTCTATAGTGAATCGTCGATTCGTCGCTCTGTTGAGAATGTCTTAACCAGGAACATGCCCTGAGTTGAATGAACTTACTCCTGGACGCGTTTTTGGAACCACATACCTCGAGTAAGCAAGGTTTGGGGTTAATCAACCGAGAGTTCAGGGTAAGTTAACCCTGCTTTCTGGAATACCCCCCTGGTCCCTTCTGAAAGGCTACTGAATGAATCCACTTTTACACCAGTGTGTTTTGATCACTAGCGCCCCCTGTGGAGCTCACATGTGTACTGCTAGAGGACCGCAAGAGGCGTCTCCTCAACGAAACAACAACACAACTTCCGGCCGATACTCACAGACGAGAAACACACAGCGTTCTTCTCACAGATCCGTGTAGGTTTAGTTATAAACAGTGTGAGGAAACACTAAAGATTCGTGTCACGGTACGTCTAAGCAGCGTTTGTTTCTGACTGTGGAGAAATCAGCGCGACGCGGATTCTGTCTTCCAGAAGGTAGGATGATGATTTCGATGATGTATCAGTCATGGGCTGTTAGCTCGCGTGAACGCGGTTACATGATGTGCTCTTGGGCGTAACGTTAACGTTACTTAAATGTTAATCGACGGGCTGAATGTAACGTTACTTGTGATGGCAGGGTGAGTATGAGCGAGGGCGAGGTGTTTCATGAGAAACAGAGACTGGAGCTGTGCGCCATCCATGCCTTGAACAACGTGCTTCAAGAGAGAGTCTTCACCAAAGAGACGGCGGATGACATCTGCAAGAGGTGCGTCACTCACACACACACACACGTACATACGTGTATATGTATGTACAGGTCATCATTTGAGTCCCCTTTGTATTGTTGTATATTCTCAAATCCAACGATGTCTGATGTGTTTCTTTGCAGACTGGCCCCACAGTGTGTGATGAATCCACACCGCTCAGTGTTGGGCACGGGGAACTATGATGTCAATGTCATCATGGCAGCGTTGCAGAGTCGGGGGCTCGCTGCGGTTTGGTGGGACAAACGCCGGTGAGTGTGAGAGCAGCTCAGAGTCACTTTATAAATCATGTGATGATCATAACAGGTGAGTTCATTTTCCTTCATATCTCTCGTACGCTGTAGGTCCATACAGAATTTGTGCCTGGACAAAATTCAGGGCTTCATTTTGAATGTCCCATCAAGGGTGTCACTGGGATTTGTGTCTCTCCCGCTGAGACGCAGACACTGGCTGGCGGTACGGGACGTCAACGGACAGTTTTATAACCTAGACTCCAAATTAAAAGAGCCTGCCTGTATTGGCGGAGAAACAGAACTCAGGTAAAGCCTACTATTAATTACTTATTAAACAGTACAAACTAATTATTGCAAGAAAACATTAGTGCATAAAAATTACACTTTCCAGGTGTATACACAATGAAATGACCCACATATATCCAGAAGTCATTGATAATCAGCACAATGTTACCCAGACACAATTATAATGACGCAGAACAGGTAATTAAATCCGAACAAGAGCAGGACTAAAATGGCAGATGGTTGGTAATATCACAGGAAACAACAGACATACAGACAAGATGGATCAGCTGATCTTCTGGACCCCTTTTGCATTTGTATGTATTGTGGCGTTATCATATAAGACAGACAACACACTTCTCCCAAATCAGTACAGACTGAAAGAAATGATACACTGAGAATCTTTTTAACCTTCAGTAAAACTCACTAAAAGTAGTAAGCTTCAAAGTGACCTTGTATTGTTGTTATTCTTAACTAAAACTGAACTGAAATAGCTCTAATAAAATATAAATATTAGATTGAAAAAAACCTAAACTGAATGAAAATAATTAAAAAAAAAAAAAAGCATATGAATGACAAAAGCACATCAAATGACTTAAAATTCAAAAGAAAACTGAAAATATAAAAATAAAAGCAAAGTCAAAACATTAATGAAAACTATACCACTATATAATAATTACAAAATAATATTATTGTAAGAGTGTTTATTCAGTGAAAGATTTATCAGATTGATTAAATGATTACTTATGAGTTTGCCTTTTTACATAATTCATTACAATTCATAAAAAGTGTCTCATAAGAGTCTTTTTTTCGCTGTATGATTCTGAGTCACTAAAAGAAAGAGCCAGCTCATACGAATCATTTATTCATGAATCAGACTATACTAGTTTTACAAAAAAAAATGTAAGGTCCACTTAAAAAGTGATTTGTTCATAATTGCTAATAAAACCATGTTTTAACATAACCTTACTTTTTTCTAGACCCTGATAAATACAGATTAAACTTGCTTTACTAACATAAGCTAAACTGATTTTAACATGAGGAATCCAATAAAGCCAGACACTTGTGTGTCATTATTAGTGAATGAAACCCAATGAATCATGATCTTTGTTTTTATCGATTCTTCATCCTTCCTCCTCCCAGGTCATTTCTCACTGAGCAGCTTTCTCAGGATGTTGCAGAAATGCTCCTTGTCGTCCAAAAGGAAGTAGACGACGAAGGGACGTGGCTGAAAGCAGACGACACCAGGAAGTGATGAAACCGAACATTCTCTCTCTCCTTCTCTCTCAGTGTGGAGTGATGGCGGAGAAAGAGAGAAACACTGGAGCGCCGAGAAGCTTTATGGAGAGCAGCACTACAGGAAGATGCTCGCATTCATCCACACGAAGAGAAGTCCGAGAGAATGATCTAGTGTTGCCTCGTATGAAGGAGCTGTTTATCTGAAGTCACACTGGCTGTGCTTGTGGGAGACACTACTATAGCTGTGCCAGCCGCGTCACTCTCCTCTTTTCTGTCTTTCTCTCCTCTCAGGAACTACCATCTCTCACTTTATCTCTATCTATGCACTCCACTGCTGAAGTAGATCAAAGATTTGATGTGTCTTTGTTACAACTATGCACAGAAATGGTACTTTAGAGTTCAAGTATGTATGGCTCATTGCCTTTTAGACGTCAGTGTACATCTTACTATGCATAAACAAAGGAGATCAGAGATTGTAGCTCTATCTCATGCTCACGTCCTTTACTCTTTCAAGCTCTCTTGCAAACTGCCTCATTTACATCGACTCGGTGAAAACCACCAAATGGAGGGAAACTGAATAAATTTGAGTTGTTATTTATATGAATTTCTACTTGGACTATTTTTGCTCACGTGGTGCTCGTGGAAGAGCTGTTTGAAATTTTCTTTATGACTACAAATGGTGTTGTGTTTTTGTCTGATTACTAATGTTTGTTGAGTTAATGTGCTGTTGTCAGAGCTGGATTTTAATATCTCATAAAGGATATTAAATCAAGTCACGGTATCAGTCAATTGAATTTGTGAAAAGGATCATGTTAAATGCAGAGCAGGGTCTGATGACTTTGGGTGAGTATGCCACAAAAAGTGTGCAAAGTTAATTAAATAAAAATAAATGTGGGATTTAATTAAATTTTTTTTTTAAATATATATATATATATATATTACTTCCTAGGCCTAATTATGAGCCAAGTGCCCCAGTGGACTCTACACACTGCACTATAGTTGTCAGATATCTATTGTGGTTAAATTTGTGCCAAAAAAATATATATATATTTTTTTTAAATTTATATATATATATATATGTATATATATATATATATAGAACATACATGAATGTGATATACAATCTAAAAAAAGGCACTGGATAACCATTCTATTTTATTATTTATTTTCATAGTATTTACACATTTTTGAGCTTGTTTTATTTTTATAGTCAGATTTCAGATTTTTTTTATAGTCAGGTTTTAGTAATTATTTTAATAATATTAAATATTTAGCTTTATTTTTTGTTTTTAATCTTTTAGTTTTAATAATTTAAGTACTTAAGTACTAACTACAATGTTTTTCTTTATTTCAGTTACCAAGTCAACATTTCATAATTATCTATTTTTTCTTTTTTTTGTCAGATCTATGTCAATTAATAATAGTTTCTGCATAAATCTTGACTGAATTTTATAGGTAATAGCTGTAATTGTAAAATATTTATTTATATGAATTGATTCAGTACTGGGCATAGATAGAATAACATGCCGTGCTTCATATAGTTAGGTCAAATAGTTTAAATAATATTTAATGTATAATTTAAATAATAGCATTTAATATAATAACTAATAAAACCATTTTATAGTGGAAAATCTTTCTCACCTACTGCAGGTAATAACCAGGTATAGGTTTATTTAGCAGGATGCGTGTAGCGTTTTGCATCATCAGCTGAAAAGACATAAAAACATACTCAGACGTTCCACTTTTGTAACTGTATTTTTATTTCATTTATATTAGACTCTGTAGTGAAAAAGGATGCCATTCAAAAGGAGCATTAAAACATTGAAACTCATTTTTTAAGGATTAACAACAGGTTGATAGCCAAGAGAAGGGACCGATGCAATTTCAAATGTGTATATATTTATATACGTATATACTGAACTTGTCTTTGACACAAACACACAGACACAGATGGTGTTTGCAAGATGTCCTGATGATTATTGCTGCTTACATTGTGGCCATTGCGTTGCAAATGGCAAAACGCAGTTGTATTGCTCAGAGCCAGCAGAGGAAACAGACACTAGCCCTCAAAAATGTTTTACAGATTTTTTTTTCTTTGATCATCAAAATGCATTAACAATCAAACGTTTATACAGTGAATATATATATTCATATATTTATATTATATAAATAAATAATCATATAGTATCAGAGGGTACACAAGGTAATACAGAACTGCCACTTATAAAATAGGGTCCTGTCAAATATGAAAAGAAAGGTGAAGAAAAAACTGCATAATCATACAAAGAAATTGTGCTATGTATCTGACTACATGTAACAATATAAAAACTCAAAATAAAGTGGTTATACATTTAAAAATAGACCACTACTGTAACGTCAATACCATCTTGTTTCCACCAGCTATGTACAGCATGACACTAGAGGGAGCGGACCACTAAATGAAGCACGCGGCTTTTTCTGTCTGTTACACCCAAATGACTCAATGGTACTGACGTTACACACAGATATTTAACATCTAGAGTTTTAAATTAGTCTCTCGTCTCATAAAGTGTCCATCCATATGAAAACTAAACCTTGCTCTATATCTTTCTTTTCTACTATACAGAAAAATAATTAGTGCGAGTACAGGTTTCTTGAATGGGACGGGTTGGAGTGTGATTGACCGCCGCCGTAGCCAGTCAGCATGCTGGGAGAGTACTGTACTTTCAGAAAACCGCACCGAAGAGGAGCCAGATCCACGAGTGGAGGAGAGAATAAAGGAAAGAAAAAAAGTATATATTCATTTAAAAATAAATCACAAGTGCATACATATAAACATTTTAAAATCGTATATGTATCCTACCATTGTTTTCTCACAATATATATTTAAACCCTTTACTAAGCTCCGCCCCCTTTTAGTTACTGTCACTCACCGAGCCAAGCTTTTCAGAATGTCCCATTGGAATGAAATGGAGTCTTTTTTTTAATTATTATTATTTTTTTGTAAAATGTGTTAAAGTGATTAAAATTAAATGGATATTGTTTCTACATTAAAATTTGACAATGCAAATTTATTTTTGTAAATTATTTTTTAGAATTTTATATATATATATATATATATATATATATATATATATATATATATATATATATATATATTGTGTCCTAACATATACTACTGTTGGAAAGTATAGGGTCAATACATTTTCTTTTTGTTCTTTTAAACCAATACTTTTATAGGAAGGATGCATTAAATTGACTGAAAATGACAGTAGACATATGAAAAAAATTGTTATTAAATATTTCTATTTAAAAAGTTCTCTTAAACTTTTTATTAATCAAAGAATCATGAAAAAATTATGGTTTTGACTAAAATGTTAAGTAGCACATCTGTTTTTAATATTTCTTGAGCACCAAATCAGCATATTAGAATGATTTGTGAAGAATACTTGTTAAGTAATGATGCTGAACATTTTTGCATCACAGGAATAAATTATATTTTATATAAAAATTGATAATTGTAATAATATTTCAACATATTACAGTTTAACTGTATTTTTGTATCAAATAAATGCAGCCTTGGTAACCTGTACCAACCCAAAACTTTTGCACAGTAGTGATCATCTAAATAGGACTTCTATAGGATTATTATGGAGCCCCGCACATGACATGCAAGAAAAAATAAATAAATTGTGTGCACGATTTACTAATTCGTTCCCTCAATTTACTAAAACGTGCAGACGATTACTATTGCGTTCCCTCGATTTACTATTGCGTTCGCTCGATTTGCTAAATCGTGAGCACGATTTAGCAAATCGAGGGAACGAATTAGTAAATCGTGCACACAATTTTTAAATCGAGTGAACGCAATAGTAAATCGAGGCAACGCTATAGTAATCGTGTGCACGTTTTAGTACACTGAGGGAACGAATTAGTAAATCGTGCACAAGATTTAGCCTTATATTTTTTCCTGCGTGTCTTGAGAGGGGCTCCGTAGATTATATTACAAAATAGCAAAAGTTTGTCTGATAACATGGTGGATTCCAATTGGTCAGTAACATTTTAATGCAGGGCTTAGCGTATGGTCATTTAGTCTGACCCGTGTGTCAGTCTGTGTGAATCTTAACACAATGAATCATGAGAATGCCACAGATCGCAGAGATGTGACAAAGACAAGGGAACTCACAGAGGGGGGTGGGGACTGCCTGTCACTCAAAGGCAGGTTCTCATAACCAGGGTTGCCATTGGAGGAAACGTTTGGAGTCCTGTATAGAGAAAGAGAGAGGCGCAGAGGAACCAGGAGAAAGGAGAGAATGACATGCCACACCAAAGGGCCACAGGGAAGGATGAGAGCCAGGAAGAGAAAAGGTGGAAGAGAGTTAGAGAGATGTGACATTTTCACTTTCTGAATCTTAAGATATATTTTTTTTAAAAAGACACAAAAAGATATTTAAATTGAGGAATGAATTCAGGGAATTTGTAATGTATCTAAATTAAGAATACAGAATTTGTATTTCTTGTAAGACGTTCATTTTAGAGAACATGGAAATTTGAAGGAAGTGAGAAGAAGTGTTGATGTCAGATCTAATTTGATGAAAACAGCAAATATGGTCTTTCAAAACAGAATAATTGAAAGAGAGAGAAACGGGATGTTAAAAAGCAGGGAGAAAGAAACAGCAAGGCAGACTGCAATAGATCTGAAAGAGGGATGTAGTTTGAACAGCATGATTTTTTGACAGTGGACAGAAATATCGGAGGGGGCGGGACTTTACCTATATTGTGCATCGTCTCTGATTGGAGGATCTATGTCTGTCTTGCAATGACGGACAGACCGATAGACAGACACACAGACAGACAGAGCTCTAGGCTAGACTGTGCTTGACATGTAGACCTGTCTGTGTGTCTGTCTGTGTGTGCATGTGTTTGTGTCCGACTGTCTGTCTGTGCGCTCCATCTAACTCCTGCCTGTCTAGCTGTCTGTGTGTGACTGGAGATTTATGTGTTTGCCTGCGTATGCATGACACTTCTTTCTGCATTTTTATGTATATGAGCCTATAAATGTGTTTTATAGTGCAAAGGTCATTCATAGTGCAACCTTGATGCACAGCTGCTCAAGAACAGAACAAGAATCTTATGAATTACATCAATATATGAATTAAAAAATGTACAAAACTGACAAATAACATACATATTTTATATTGTTTATTTTTATGTTTAAAAATGTACACTACCATTCAAAAAAGTTTTTGAAAGAAGTCTCAACAATGAATGCTGCATTTATTTGACATTTATTTATTTATTTATACAGTAAAAACAGCAATATCCTGAATCATTACTCTTTTTCTATTTAAAAATATATATTAAAACGTTAATTACAAGGCAGAATATTCAGCATCATTACTCCAGTCTTCAGTGTCACATGATTCTCCAGAAATCATTCTAATATGCTGATATGCTGCTCAAGAAACATTTCATATTATTATCAATGTTGAACAGTTGTGCTGCTTCATATTTTTGTGGAAACCATGATGCATTTTTTCCCCCAGGCCTCTTTAATGAATAGTACAAAACTAAATAAAAGCATTTATTTGACATAGAAATCTTTTGTAACATTATAAATGTCTTTGCTTTTTTTCTTACTGTATTATTAATTAAATTATTTAATTAAATTAAATAAACGGTTACGAATGTGCATTTATTTGTCAGTTTTTTTAAAAAAAACATTTCAGTTTTCAGTTAATAAACTGATATATTATTCCTTCATTTTATTTTTAAGTGGCACACCTAGTACTTCAGACAATTAATAAATAATTCAAAAGGAAAAAAAATGGATGTGTGCTGTTCATCTCTGTGTGGGTGATCTACACAAGCTCATGGTGGTGTATGGGTACCGTCATTCTGTCTGTCTGTCTGTCTGTGTGTCTGTGTATGTGTTACTCACGGTAACGGAGGCGCGCTAGAAAAGGGAGGAGTCCAGCCGGCCCCCTGGTAACTATAGAAGGGGGGCAAGGCCCCTCGCTGGGAGCCCGTGGCCGTCTGTCTACGTGCCTGATGAGAAGTGAAGGGGTCCTCGCTTTCGCTGTCGGAGTCCTCATATTCCTCTGAATCGCTATGCCATCCAATGAGAATTACGCAACAAAGAAAGTGAAAAACAGGTCATGAAATAAATATACGTTTTATATGCCAAATGTTATGTGCAAAACAAAGGCTTTAAAGACATTATTGAAAAACCTCTCTTAACTATATGTAGATATTGTCATGAAATCAAATAATCCCAGTCTAGAAGTAATCCTTTAATCTGTCTCGCTCCTCTTTGCCATTTCAGTAATCTATGCATCTGCCATCTAAATGGAGTTTGTGCTCTGAACACTTGTGCTGCAATTAAACACTGCAGCCACCTCCGATACTTAAAACAATTGGATTTGCCAGCATCAGGCACTTGGAGGGAGTGAACCAAGTCAGGCTGAAACAACAGTATGTGACTGAGCTTTCTGAACTAATGCTTATAGTGACATTATTATCATATCCAGATAAAAGGAGTGAAGTGCTTTTAAGCACTAACGCCATTAAGTTGAGATCATATTTCTCTCATCTGTGCATTGCTGATGAGTGCAGTTGTCAGTATTTATTCTGTTACCACAGCCCCACTATAACTATAGTGGAGTTGAGTCGACCCAGACCGAGCAGCCCACCTCCTTTAACATCTGGCTGCTTTTGTTGTTGAGGATGAAATTAGGTAACTTCTTTTGCATTAAAAATCTGAAATATTTAGATTCCCAGTGAGCATCTTATTATTCATGTTAGAGATGCATCCTAGGTAGCAATTTGACATATATTAAGCAGACGTTCCCTTGTCTTTGGTATTTCCCTGTGTATAAAAAAATAAGCATTTGAAGCCATATGCACATTCTGCATTCAGAAATACAGTGGAGCGCAAAAGTCTGAGACCACATTACAAATTTGCTCTTCAAAAACAAACAATCAATCAAAAAAATTAGGATATTACGAAAAAATAATATTTGACAAAGAAATATATGACAAACAAATGTAATAATCCAAAATAGTTTGTGAGGGAACTGCAAGGGGTTCATGAGCTGATAAAGGAAATTATTATTTAAATCCTAAAAATGCTCAATTAAAATAAACCAATAAAGAATTTAAATATAAACAAAATAAAAACACTTAGTAAAAAATTTTTATAAAAGAAAATAAAAACTATAATAATTATTATTTTTCAAATAATAAAAATGTTAAGTTAAAATAAATAATTAAAAAAATAAACAAAACACTAAAAACTATAATAAACGAAAACAAATTAATTCTATATTTATAATAAAACTATAATATATTCTACATTTATTACAAAAAATATATATATTTTATTTACCTGCATGTCATGTGAACAATAACTGACATCAGAGAACCATGAACATGCAAATGTTTGTACAGAATGAATTAAAAATCTCATCCCTGCATAAAAAAAAAGTTGAAAATACCAAATACTGAAAAAGAATGTTTACAGAATTGTCAATGACATAAATATAATTTGTTTATATATTTTATATTTCTCTATATATTTTTATAATTAATAAATACATAATTACCACACGGTATATAAATGTTATAATATGATATAATAATATTTCAATCAAAAGCAACACTACTTTTTATGCACCTCTTTCGTCTTAACAAATCAGACTAACTAACCCCATGAATATTATGCCATGAAAACAACAGCAGATGGGATGTTGGACGGGGTGGAGGGGTGAAGTTCACCTCACCTGTGGAAACTCCTCCAGGCTCCAGGGAGGGAGCATAGAATAGCTGTGAACGCCAAAGCCGAGAGAAACGAGTACAGCGAAAGATAGAGCAACCCCTCCATCCCATCATAGCACAGGCCTTTCAGAGAGTCCACATAATCCTGAGAGAGTGAGGTGAAAACAGTAGTAGATTTGCTCATCAAGCTCAACTGCAGAGTATCAGGCTGAGTGTCCACCAAAGCGTTTTTCCCCGCGGCTAGCGTATTTTTTCAGTTGTTCTCAATGAGAGTGCTGTGTTTTTTATAAAACGCCAGTAGCGAGCCGAGCGCTGAGCGTTCAGGTGTTTTTTATTTTTCGGTCCGAGAGTTGAAGAAGGTTCAACTTTGGATAAAACGCTGCGCTCATCACTGTCACTTTCTAGTCAGCTAACCAATCAGGGTGAAGGAGGGGCGGGGCAAACTCCACACTGATCAACTGTAATTTTGTCAAAGCAAGCACCAGAGCAAGTACTCTACATTGTGTCAACATTTAGTAAGAAACAAATTATCAACCAAATCAGATACAAGTAACAGTTTAGCGGATATTCCGTATCACAGCAACCAAAGCGTCTCAACTGAAAAAAAAACGCTGCATCACAAAAAGTGCTCTCAAGCGCTCGCAGCTGGGCGTTTTCAGCTAGATAAAAACGCTTTGGTGGACACAGGGCCTTACTAACACTTGCAGTCAGGCTGAGCTGGAAGACAGCTGGCTATGGTTACCTTGTTCAGCCCTCGACAGTTGAGAAGTGCGACAAGCTGGTGGAAGTTGCCCTCAGTGGTGTTGAGGATCTGCTGCGCCTCCCTGAGTGACTTCTAAAAGGGAAAATAACACAGAAGCTTAGCAGCATGTTGCATCCACGTTACTGTACGACTATTATTGATCTTTGCTGTCAGTGAAGGACATAGTGTGGTGTTGATGGCAGTAGAAGCAGTGTTAACATACCTCTGCCTTTGGAAAGCGTGGGAGGGCGTCTCTCTCCAGACTGGACAGGTGAGAGTGGATGCTGGAAAGCGCTCTCTGGGACTGGGTCAGTATCTTATGCCAGTTCAACAAACAGAATTGTGCTGATTTAACTGAATTTCACAGGCTAAAAACTGTAACTGCATGTTTAATTCCCCACAAGGCCTGTTTCACACCAAGGGTATTATAGTTCACTAAAACCATAACAAACCATTACTAACAGTACTTTCATTACTTGATTACTTGAAATACAATAAATGTTAACTTTACTACTAAATGTGGATAACCAAATGTTAATATATAACTCAATACTCAAAACTGGCAAGGCAAAATTTCCCATTGTCATTTAGTTTCACTTTATGTACTAAAATAGCTAATAAATGGGAAAATGATAAAAAATACATTATATTACATAGACTCAAAGGGGGAAAAAATTACAAAAACAGAACAAAAATTACTAAAACTTATTATATTAAAAATAATAATAATTATAATATATATATAAATATAATAATATATTCAAATCTAATTCAAAATATTAACCACAGTATATAAATGATACTAAAATATTGTTTCACACCACATGCATTTAAGCACTGAACTTTTTTTTTTTTTTTAGAAGAAAATAGAATGAATTTGTGATTGTTTTTATGAAGCAACATAATAACTCTCAATGGCTTCATGAAAGTATTATTTGTGGGCATTATTAAAGGAAATATTCACTATGCTTTCTTTTTTCTATAAAGCAGCAGTTATATAATGCATCAGAAATGCTGTCAGTGCGAAACTGGCCTTTCTTATTTCACTGTCCTTATAATTTCCTTTTACGACATTAAATTCCATTCTTCATTCATCAGCTTCCCAAAAACACTGTCAGTCTATGTCTTGATTACAAAATCTTGATTATAATGTCATAATCCTCTTTATTCTGTTCATCCCCACAGTGACACAAATGGCATTGCTTTTTAATCTTAATCTGTATTTTGTGACATCATTATAAATTCTTATATCTGGGGAATTCTGCCTTGTGACATCATTAACATTCTATTTTCTACTCCTTTAGTAAACTCTATGACATCGCAGTCTGCAGCGCTATGTATCAAGATTGCACACCTGTTGAAAAGGGCTGCTCATTTTCCTGCTGCAGGTTAGGTAATAATCCAGGATTTCTATTTACAGAGAAGAGAGAGAGAGAGTGAGAAAAATAAGATTGAGGACGTGGGTAAGACTGCTTATAGCGTCAGAGATGAAGGCAGATGGACAATTTGTTCTAAACTTTAGTGAGCTGTATCACCGCCTACTGCCTACATAGACCTTTTTTTTTTCTAGGTAAATCATGGTTTGTGTATAAAAGTGTTTTTGTATTTATTTATTTCTTTTTTTACATTCCATTTCCCTGTGTGTTGCGCTTGCAAAAATGCGCTCTGTGTGAACGGCCCCTAGGACAGTATTCTACTGTCACTGAACCTAATAAGGTATTTAAATGTAACCATTTTCTACAAAAAAAACGTTATGTGCGTTTTGGCATTCATTAAAACGACTATGGCATTTTTGGGCCTGAAAAAGATCATTTTTGAAAAGGGATTTCAAAGTGGATCCGTGTAAATGGGAATTGTTGCGAAACTTTTCAAAAACGCAAAGAAGAAACCTTCCTGTTTTCATTACATTGTTGTCATGTAAACGTACCCTAAGTGACTGATTTGGACCACTGCATATGAGAAACACAAATTAAGTTTTACACAGGAGACTCAATTTGCCAATGTGACTTTAGCATCGTTACTAAGCTAACATTGCTATACTATAAATAAGAACATGTATATGCACAAAAAAAATCAGGTACCGCACTTAATTAACCTGCCTTTTTGTACAGCCTTCACATTGGGAGTGTAACTGATGCCCTACAATGCTGCCTACACAGGCAAAATAGGTTTTGAAAAAGGGCAATTGTGTATGAAAGAGCTTTACTGCACCTGTACTTGTCCTAGAGTTGAAGTGAGTGGAGTTAAGTACAAAAGTGTTTGGGTCAAAGCAAAAATCACTCAGGGCCTGAGAAAGAGAGAGGAAAAAAAGCAAGAAAGGAATTGAGCAAAAGCAAATACAGAAAAAAGATGTTAACAGTGTGACACAGTGACCAAGTGACATACTTCCCTCAGTCTCTGTCCCATGGCTCTGACTGCTATTGATCTACAGTATTCACTGACACACATGCAAACTGCCCCTATAATCTAATTTTTTTCTTCATCTCATCACTCAACCAGTTTTCCACCTTTCCTCTTGTCCACTCTGCACTGTCTGTCTCTTTAAAAAAAAGTGAAGTGACATTCAGCCAAGTATGGTGACCCATACTCAGAATTTGTGCTCTGCATTTAACCCATTCGAAATGCACACACACAGAGCAGTGAACACACACACACACACACTGTGAGCACACACCCGGAGCAGTGGGCAGCCATTTATGCTGCGGCGCCCGGGGAGCAGTTGGGGGTTCGATGCCTTGCTCAAGGGCACCTAAGTCGTGATATTGAGGGTGGAGAGAGAACTGTACATGCACTCCCCCCACCTACAATTCCTGCCGGCCCGGGACTCGAACTCACAACCTTTCGATTGGGAGTCCGACTCTCTAACCATTAGACCACGACTTCCCCAGACCACGACTTCCCCCACACTTGCTTTCCTTTGGAATGTCGGCGTTTAATCAAAGTAAATAGGACTCAATATTACTAAGAGCTTCACAGGAGGACTAAAGATGGTCAGGAGAAAGAGAGAGAGAGAGTGACAAAAGAGGACAGAAAATGTATGTGTGTGCGTATGTTTTATAAAGAGAGAGCACTAGGCAATTTTTACTGCTGGCTGGATTTGGACAATGAAACACTTGTTTTGAAGGCCAGCAACTGCTATCACTTCCTGTCACTTTCTTTCTTTCTTTGGTGTTAAGATTTTGGGTTAGGTTTACTGTATATTGGTGACGCTTTCATTTATCCTTCATAAACACATTCATAAGTATGGACTTGATTTTTTTAATTAATTTTTTTATGCACAACAAAGGCAGCATTTATTTGATCAAAAACACAGTAATATTTAGAAAATATTATTACAAATAAAATAACTCATTTCTATATTAATATATTTTGAAATGTAATTTATTCATTTATTACTGCCATTAATCCAGCCTTCAGAAATAATTCTTTAGAAATCAAAAATATGCTTATTTGGTACACAAGAAACATTTCTTATAACCAAGGCTTAATATTTCTGCGTAAATAGAAATATAAATGTCTTTCCTGTCACTTTTGATTATTTTAATGCATCTCTGCTGAATAAAATAAATTAATTTATTTTACAAAATCCTATTTGCATTTGTTATTTTACACATATATTTTCCTTTCCTGTTTAAGTCCATTACTGCTGTATTCCTCTCTGAAACACTCAGCATCACTCTCTCACTATCTTTTTTTCTTTTCATGTTGATTTTAAGACCTCTTATGCTCATCTTCAGCATCCCCCCCCCTTTTTTTACGAAGAAACACACACACACTCATGCACACATAGAATCTTTAATCTCTGCCCTATTTTCCTGCCTTTCTTGGGATTGTGCCATGACTGCTGAGTTCCCAAGAGTGGCAAACCTTTTTCTCTATTCTTCTCTCCCTCTTTCATAAGCACACAATAAGTGACTGCATCTGACCTTTAAAACTTAAAAAGTCACATTCACAGAGTTTTGGCTGGATTTTTCAGTGAATACAAATGTCTTTGCAAAGCACGCTAACAAACTCTCACACACACTCATTCACACACAGATGGCGGTATTCACTGCTGGATGTCCGCTTGCAGAGAGCTGTTGTTTTTATGTCGGGATAGACGTTGTCTGAATACTCACCACCACTGTGGCTGTCTCCAGGCCGAGAGAACCCCAACTCAGAAACAGAGCCAACCAGGCCAGAACTGTCATCCTGCAAAGGAGTTCACAAACACACACATTTTTACCATCTGTCTCTCTGTGCCAGAGTGGGTGTCAGTTAGCAAAGATAAAACCTATTTTCTGCAAGCATCTTGGGGATTTCAGATACATAATATACATAATAAACACACTACTGTGAACGCTTATGTTTGATTTACATTATGCAAGAATGCTGTGTGCATGTCAAAACTACTAAACACTTAAATCAGGTCAGCAGTGATTGTTACTCACAGAATAAGTAGCCAGCGGGCCTGTTTGGCTAAACCCAGAAGAATAAAGAAACACACCACAAGATCCAGTAAAAGCAGCAGCACGTACGACAGCCACCTAAACAACAAACACAGACATCTTCAACACGGTGAAATCTCAGAACCTACACCCAGAGTCCAAAATATATTTTACACATCTCCATAAGGCAGATAGATTGAGAAAATGTACTAGTGCAGAAATCCAATTAATTTTGCATTATTTTCTTATTTTTCCCTTACATTCATAATTTATTCCTCTTTTCATTTGCATAATGCAAGGAATGTGCTGCCACATTTTTACAATCTCAGGGGAAAAAAAGTGCAAAAACTGTACTTTGTTACTGGGGCAGTACCCTCAAAGAGACACGTTTGTACCTTTAACCCGAAAGGGTTCATAATAGGACATATTATTACCTTAAAATACATATTAATATTCCAAGATATTAATGACAAATTTATGAGTAAAGCAGGTACAAAGAAGTCAATTTGAGGGAACTGCCCCAGTGTCAAGCTGTAGTAACCCTCAAGTTAAATGTTTTGCACATTTCTTTTCCTGAGAGTGGATAATACATACTGAAGAGAGTTTTCACAAATATTAGGCATTGATAATAAGAGGAAATGTTGCTTGTTTCAGTCTGGCTGCTGAAAATTCAGCTTTGCCATCATAGGAATAAATTACATTTTAAAATAAAGGGATAGTTCACCCAAAAATGAAAATTTTGTCAGTAATTACTCACCCTCATGTGGTTCCTAACATGTAAGACCTTCATTCATCTTTGGAACACAAATCAAGATATTTTTGATGAAATCCAAGAGCTTTCTGACTTTGCATTTACAATAATGCAACTGACACGTTCAAGGCCCAGAAACGTAGTAAGGAAGGACATCGTTAAAACAGTCCATGTGTCATCAGTTGTTCAACCGTTTTCTGAAGTTACTAGCATACCTTTTGTACGCAAAGAAAACCTGGATGCCCTGCATCTTGTTTGCAAGCAGAAGAATGCATACTCATACACTGTAGTACTGACATGAATGCGCGTTGAAGATTGACACGGAAGAGAAGAAATTGTTTATTAATAAAGACTTTGTTTTTGTCTTCTTTGTACACAAAAAGTATTCAAAACATTTTGGAAGCTTCATAAGATTACGGTTGAATCACAGACGTCACATGGACTATTTTAACAATGTCCTTACTACCTTTGTGGGCCTTGCTGTCTATGGAGGGTCAGAAAGATCTTGGATTTCATCAAAAATACCTTAATTTGTGTTCTGAAAATGAATGAAGGTCATATGGGTTTTGAACAGCATGAGGTTGAGGCAGAATTTATGACCATCTAAACATATATTTAAACATAAAAACTAAGCTTTGAAAATCTTGAATAAAAAAATCATATACAGGCATTGGATATCATATTGTGATATATTTTTATTTCACAATAAATTTAAATATCAGCATTTGAACTCACAAACTTTTTCTTTTTCCATTAGCACTGATGCCTTTGATGTCTCCTCACCTGTAGTCTTCATTCACCATGAGTGTGTTTGCTGCCCAGCCAGGAGAGAAGGGTGCAGGAATGCTGTTGGTAGATGGACTAAGAGTGGGGGCTACAGAAGGAGGTGCTGGGGTAAGCGCTCCCACTATGCTTTCACTTCCATTTGCCCTGTAAAATCCATCTGCAATGGGGATCAGACCTCTTCCCAGTGTCAGGTTGGAGAGGAGAGATACGACTCGCTCTGACAGACGCCTGCAGGAGCGTGTGGGCACGAGTGCCGGCTTATGCCCACCAAACACTTCCTCCATAGAGGTCAAGGGCCCTGAGACAGACTGCTGAAGCCCAACTACAGTGTCCGAAACCTGGGTATGCAAGAGGAGAAGATCCTTTGCTTTGAATTATGGCATTAACCCAATGCATTTGTATCCAGATCTGACATATGAACAGACTAGCTTGGAATACAAAAGAAAGAGTAGTGGAAAATATAAGTGGAAGATAAAGGACAATGGAATTGAATTGAAAAGGTTGGAATGGAGGGAGAGGGTCTTATAAGAGTACAGTAGAAGTAAAGTAGGTCATTAATCAGATTGACATGCATTCATTGATTGACCATATGAGCAACCAGCTAAATCAATATCCAGAGGATTGTATCTCACTCATTCACACACAAACACGTTCAAACACTCTCATGCTGAATTCCCCCGATCGCTTACTTGCAATCACAGAGTAATAAAACCATTTAGTGTGTTTTCTGAATGTCCTGCATTTCTTTTGATCCCCTGGTGCTTAAGGAGATTGATGGAATAAGCTTTTGTGTATGTATGTGCGTGTGTGTGTGTTCTCACCAGAAGATCGATGGAAGCCAGTGTGTAATTGGCAGTGAGCAAGGATGAGGTCAACTGATACATCCCATCGTTCGCCTCACTGTTACCGTAGAAACCGATGCCTATGGCAACACTGCAAAAAGCAGAAATATGAGAGAAGACAAAGAAAGAGAAAGTGAGAGGGAAGAAAGAGAACATGAACAGGGAATCAAAAAGCGAGAGAGGAAAGCAAAATGAGATATATTTAAGATAAATTATGTACATTTACACATTAAAGTTTGGGGTCTGTAATTTTTTTATGTTATTGAAAGAAGTCTCTTATGCTCAACAAGGCTGCATTTATTTGATCAAAAATACAGTAAAAACTGTAATACTGAGAAATCTAATTACACCTAAAAAAAAAAACTTAAAAAAAAAAAATAATTTATTCCCAAAGCTAAATTTTTCTGCAATTAATTCTTCAGTCTTCAGTGTCACATGATCCTTCAGAAATTGTTCTAATATGCTGATTTGGTGCTCAAGAAACATTTCTTATTATTAAAAATTGTGAAAAAATTGCGCTGCTCAATATTTGTCTGAAACTTTTTCTTTCTAGGATTTTTTGTTAGATAGAAATTTCTAAACAGAAGCATTTACTCAAAATATAAATCTTTTTGACAATATTTAAATATCTTTACTGTCACATATGATAAATGTAATGCATCCTTGCTGAATAAAAGTATAAATATTTTAAAAAGAAAATCTGTTACCAAAATATTAAATGGTAGTATTCATATTAAATGGTTTCAACGCAAACACACTAAAGAGCATTGGAATGCAAATCAACATCACTGAAAATCCACTCATTTACATATCTATTTCACATTCAGATATTCAGATTAATGCCTGGGCCAGATGCTTGTCCAATCCTTTCCAACCTGCTAAAAATACCAAATCTCAGCCTTTCGCTAACAGTTTGACCCAGATTAAGCCAAAGAAAGCAGAAATGTGTATTTTGAAATTATAACCGCAATGTAAGCAGTAAAGGTGTGTATATATGCTGTCATCTGTAAAACAGTGTCTAGCTTTTAAATCCTTCAGAAAAGAGGTCAACATGGATGAGAAGGGGGTGATGTCATGGGGGCGGAACACGTGCTGCATTAGAACGTTTGCATCATGCACAGAGCAAACCAAACCAGTTCTCAGAGAAACAATGCTAATTTGCACAATTTATGTGTGACTTCAAGAACATTAATACATCATGCTGATGGTTCAGATCAATGAGGCATGAAAAAGCATTGGGTTTCATATTCATAGCACTGAATATATTAAATGGGTTGGTGTTCTGCCAGTTTATGTGCACTGAGTGAACATAATTGAAGGAAACTTACGGTGTGAGTTAAATACAGTAGGGAACATTTTCTGCTCTGTAATTCACATGTGTTTAAATTGAATTGAATCGAGCACAAATTGTCTATTGTGACTGAACCTTTACTTGAAAAATATAAAATATAATATTTGCATCGTATGAAAATCGTGCCATAAAAGCATCACAAATCTGTGTTTTGCAGAACTGCTTCTATTATATTTTGAATTAAAAATGTCTGTTCAACAGAGAGTAGTCACTGGCATCTTAAAACGACTGTCATTAACAGGCATTACCAACACAATGTGACTGCTGCAACCGATACCCATGTGACACAGCAGATGCCCCGCCCCTTTCTGCCGCTGTATCCATGGCCACCGCTGGCATCATCGTCTTCCTCCTCATCCTCTGCATCCCGGCCGCCCTCACCACGACGGCAGCAGCAGTAGTGGATGAGGAAAGAGAGAACTACAAGTAACGAGAGGACGAGCGCAATGGCGGAGAAGCTGGAGAGGACCAGAAGAGTCTGTGGAAAGAGAGGATGGAAAATGAAAAATAAAAAAAGACAACCAAGCATTATTACAGTATTAGCTGGTCTATCACAATATCAGTTTGTAGATGTTGTCATTGGTCTAAAAAACAAAAAGCAAAGGATTTGAAATCAAGTACTGAATCTGATCATCATTAAACTCAAGATTTTAAACTTCAATTTTAGGGTTCACTTTCAATGATTATTGTTCAAAGTTGTAAATAACACAAAGATTACTGGAGTATGTTTTACAAGAAAACACTATTTCAGTCTGTCTGCTTCAGAATTTCAATTCAATGTGTTACTTGTTTATTTGTGAAATTTAACAGCAACCCAAAATAAATGTAATATATAACAATACAATATATGATATTGATACACATATTACCTATACGGGAATATTTAGTTTTCTCATTCATACAGTCTCTGGGTAGATGGAGATAAAACACATTCCCATACTAAAATGTGTATATATGTATGGTAATAATAATAATAATAATACACACACACACACACTCACGCATTATATATATATATATATATATATATATATATATATATATACACATTCTGCATGTTTATATATGGTTTTGTATTTTTTATAATACATACTAAATAATATCAAAATGTATTGTTGTGTTTTCACATGTATAAACATGCATTGTATGGGTTAGTTATATATGATACTATATGAAAATGCTCCAATTTCTAATAGATTTTATATGTGTGACAATATATTTTATATATTGAAATGTAATACATGTTCATATAATACAGTTTCATATGGGAATGTCTGAGTGAAAATAAGAAAATCCCGCAACAAATGATTTTCATTATAAAACTGAGCACAGAATACACATACTGCACAGCTGCATAGCTTTCAAGCACATGCATGTATTGTATAGAAAGCAGTGTGACATAAAATGGAGGATGTCTCTTTAATCTTTTTGGCTAATACAGCATGGATGCTCCACTCAAAGAGAGAGAAAATGAGGTGTAATTAAAGCTTTCCGCTGGATTCAAACGCATATTGTGTATTCATATACTATTCATCTTTAGTCTGTTCCCAATCCATCTTCCTCGGTTTTTCTCTCTCTATCACTCTTTTTTTCCCCGTGGTTTCCCTCTCTACTTTCTCTTCCGCTCACTCATCCCTCACTGTTCTCCCCCTTTCTTTCTTTTTATCCACGCCACTGGATCTCTATTAATAATCTGTGACCTACTTAAATACATTCACTGCTTTTCCCTCCGATTCTCTCTCTTGTTTTTCATCTCTCGCTCCCTCTCCTCTTCGTTGATTTTCCCTCTCTTCCCAATTCCCACTAATATCCACAAGTATTTCGCTCTCTCATTTCTCTTCACTTCCATCTCTCTTGCTCTCTCACACTCTGTTATTTCCCAACACACCTTTCTCTTATCATCTGTGTCTTATCCTATAAACCTATTCAGGAATCCAGCATAATCTGGCTTTGCCTCTTCCAATTTTTTTCATTTGTGGTGAAGCTATTTCTTTTTCTAAGAGTAACATCATAACGGCTGTTTAATTTCTGCTTTACTAGCATTATGAAATGGAATTTAACAAAATAGAGAAAAGTTAAGTACACAGTCTTTTTCCTTTTTTTTGCTTTAAAGGCTTCACGAATCTCCGAGGTGAATATCAAACTTTTATTTGAATGGCTTATAACTCTTTAAAGGGATAGTTCACCCAAAAATGAAAATTATGTCATTAATGACTCATGACGTTCCAAACCCATAAGACCTCCGTTTATCTTCAGAACACAGTTTAAGATATTTTAGATTTAGTCCGAGAACTTTCTGTCCCTCCATTGAAACTGTGTGTACGGTATACTGTCCATGTCCAGAAAGTTAATAAAAATATCTTCAAAGTAGTCCATGTTACATCAGAGGGTCAGTTAGAATTTTTTGAAGCATCGAAAATACATTTTGGTCCAAAAATAACAAAAACTACGACTTTATTCAGCATTGTCTTCTCTTCCGTGTCTGTTGTGAGACCGTTCAAAACACTGCGGTTTAGTGATATCTGGTTCGCGAACGAATCATTCGGTGTAACCGGATCTTTTTGAACCAGTTCACCAAATCGAACAGAATCGTTTTAAACGGTTCGTGTCTCCAATTAGCATTAATCCACAAATGACTTAATCTGTTAACTTTTTTAATGTGGCTGACACTCCCTCTGAGTTAAAACAAACCAATATCCCGGAGTAATTCATTTACTCAAACAGTACACTGACTGAACTGCTGTGAAGAGAGAACTGAAGATGAACACCGAGCCGAGCCAGATAAGGAACAAAAGATTGACTCGTTCTCGAGTCAAGAACCGGTTGCATCGGTTTTCGGATCACCAGTAGTGCTGGGAAGTTCGGGTCGCTTCCGCAAACCGGTTCTTTCGAACAGTTCGATTCAATAAACCGGTTGAAGAAAATGGTTCACCGGTTCTTTTGGGCTCGACGTAATGGCGTCATTGGCGATGATTGCCCTTGATTCAAGCCTTCGGTTTGCCCACGCTCATAACATTCGCACAGAATCAGTTCAGAATCAATCACCAAAAGAATCAGTTCGGTTCAGACGCTCTGTGTGTCAGTCTGCTTCACGCTGAATCACACATGCACAGTATCATCAGCTCCTCGGTTCTCGAATCGGACGCGTCTGACAGAAACGGTTCTTGACTCGAGAACGAGTCCATCTTTTGTTCATTATCTTGCTCGGCTCGGTGTTCATCTTCATCTCTCTCTTCACAGCAGTTTAGTCAGTGTACTGTTTGAGTAAATGAATTACTCCGGGATATTGGTTTGTTTTAACTCAGAGGGAGTGTCAGCCACATTAAACAAGTTAACAGATTAAGTCATTTGTGGATTAATGCTAATTGGAGACGAGAACCGTTTCAAACGATTCAGTTCGATTTGGTGAACTGGTTCAAAAAGATCCGGTTACATCGAATGATTCGTTCGCGAACCGGATATCATACACTGCAGTGTTTTGAACGGTCTCACAACAGACCCGGAAGAGAAGACAATGCTGAATAAAGTCGTCGTTTTTGCTATTTTTGGACCAAACTTTATTTTCAATGCTTCAACAAATTCTAACTGACCCTCAGATGTCATATGGACTACTTTGATGATGTTTTTCTTACCTTTCTGGACATGGACAGTAGACCGTACACACAGTTTCAATGGAGGGACTGAGAGCTCTCGGACTAAATCTAAAATATCTTAAACTGTGTCCCGAAGATAAACGGAGGTTTTACTGGTTTGGAACGACATGAGGGTGAGTCATTAATGACATAACTTTCATTTTTGGTGAATTATCCCTTTAACAGACTTTTAAAAATCTTCCTATGGGCACAAGAATGGGGAAAATACTTCTTGAACCAAGGCCAATGAAGAAGCACTCTATATTGTTTGTCCCTCATTTGTCAAACAAACATATAGCAAACATATGCATTATAATAGTTGATGTTGCACTGTAGGGCTGGTTGTGATGTTTTGATACCACATATGGATACTTTGCACCTTTTTTTATGGAAAATCAACCTGCCATTTAGGTGAGACGTACTTATCATTGTCTCTACTTGCATCAAGGGGCATGTTATTACTATTTCTATTTGAACATTTTACACTGAATTAAAATATATTTATATATGCTAGCGAATATGTGTCTAAAACGTTCTTATTAGTTATGTTCATCTGTCACGTTAGAACTAGCAATGATGGCTTGGACTGTTTCTGAGAAGGAGATAGCTTTTATATAGAAGTTCAATGAACAAGTTATATTTTAGTATTTTTTATACTAATATTTAGTATTTTAGACCCTATATTGCCAGTTACATTGTCTGTTTTTTCTCTGTGATGAAAATAATTGCAAACAAAGTCACAGTGCTACACACAGAACTTGTGTTTCATTCCTGAATGCAGAATAATTCAGTGTTTTAAACAAATCCATTAAATGAACAATTCAATGACTTGAAAATTGCTTGGTTTGTTCCTGATTTAATCGGTATATGGTTAAATCGGTTGAATAAATAAATCAGTGATTGACTCATGAATCATTTGTCACCACCTAACTGGCATTATAATGTTACTATACATAACCTTTCACTGAAATATCTCCTCCTTAGACTGAGAGCCTTTATGGAACGTGCAATCACAAACAAGCATTTAATGCTTTCTGAAATGCATCACAGTTCCTGTCCTAATGTGCTGGACATTTATACTCATATCTTTTATCAATATCTCACTGATGTGGAAACAAACACTCATGTATATAAATGTGTCTCTATCATAATGGAGTTATCATTTTTACATCAGTCCATCATGCTTTTAGTCTCTGATATTGCAAGTCTATGGTTCTTTAGTCACTAAACATCAGAGAATGTGAGATACAAACTCAATTTTGAGCCAGTACATCTTTAAACTGCAGACAGAAAAGTGCCTTTAATGGTTTTGACTATAACGCTTCAGTTTAGTCTCTCTAAGAGTGAGTGAAAGCTGTGAGTGAGAGTATATTCTGCAAGACGAGGTAAAAATACTCCTGAGAGCACGAAAAAAGACATTTCTGACTGTTCATACATTATATTGCATATATGTGATATAATTTAGACAAGATGAGAGGGTGCACCGAAAAGAGAGAAAATAGAGAGTGAGACAGAAATAAATGTGTTGCTCCAAATGATGAGCGCACCCACCACAAGCTGTCAGGTGTGAAAATTGTTTCTGAGAGTGAGAAACAAGGAGAGGGCAGGGGAGAAGTGAGCAGGAATGAGAGAGAGGCTTACCTGCTGATACTCCCAGCTGTCTGGAGTGAACACGCTGTCTCGGGTCTGCAGGGTCAAGTCCAGGCGAGGAATGGCATGGCATAACCGGACCCATATCGATGGGCTGTAGTTAGGGACAGGTGCTATGGCTGCCATGCCTGCTGTAAATCACCTCTGACTTTCACAAGTGTCTGAAAATGATTGAGAAATGTAATTATACAGAGAACACACTAAGATTGGACTGAGTCGGCTATATAATATCCTATACATCACTTATAAAGATCTTTTTTCATTATTATTGTTAAAACTGTATAGATAACATTTATTTATTAGTTTTTACTTGTGTCCTAAGACTACGAAGTATATCTACTTCAAAAACTATACAAATCCATTATAAAATATATATTATTATAAAAAAACTGCAATAACATAAATAAAGACTGAAATAAACCATTACAATATTTTTGTCTGAAACAGATTGAAATTAATTATATTATATAATTTGAAAATACATTTTTTGATATTTGTGTTGTGTGCATATTGTTTATT
Source organism: Carassius carassius (assembly GCF_963082965.1). NCBI lineage: Eukaryota > Metazoa > Chordata > Actinopteri > Cypriniformes > Cyprinidae > Carassius > Carassius carassius. Next base: position 15,969,473 of record NC_081769.1, on the reverse strand, counting down.
CTGTAGAATATATATGTTATTTGTATAAATGTACCATGTGGGCTACACTTTTTCACTTATTACATTTATATAAGGTTGAATGACAATAAAATGATTTGATTCTATTTGATTTTTATCACACATCAACATCAAAATGTAAAAAATGAATGTCACCCACAAAGACTCCAAACAAACAAGAGCAAGAAAGAGCAGAATATAGAAACAAAGAAAAGTAGGTTAAGTAGAAACATACACACACACACAAACACACAAACATTTTCATTACCAGGACTGAGGTCCACTGGGAACACAACATGGATTAAGTGATTAGATCAAGAGGTTTCGAAGATAGCCAGACACTGAGCAACCATTAGACGTCAGGAGAAATCAATACATAAAAAAAAAAAAACATTATGGGGTTTTGAGGGACTATATGCACTCTAAAATTATACAAATGGTGGCATTCACCTTCTAATATCATTATTTCTTCATGAGACATACTTCACAAAAACTGATTACCTCATCTGGGCATATACATTGTGAAATCATCATGTCCTCATGATGGGACTCATTATGACATCACCAGGCTATACATTCTATTTTAATCATGAGCTCATGATCCTATATCATGTATATCACTAATAACTCATCACTGAGTACATAATAACACTATTAAACTTCTGTAAACTTATATACTGCACATTCCAATGTTACTATGACCTGATTAGGATTTATGGATTTCAACATCGCTATGAAATAAATATAGGCCTATTGAAATGTATTAATTATTATTATTATTATTTTTTTTATTATTATTAATTTAACTAAGAATTACTCTTTGTGTAATTTCTGCACCACTATCTGCATAAAACAGAAGAAAAAAAAAGTAAAAATAGCTTTTGTTCCAAATTAGGTCTACCCAAATCACACTTCTTGCACTGTTTGGACAAACAGGTAACCCTGGCCTGCCTCAAAATTCCATTATTGCCAGAAGTTGGTTGATCATTTGATTAACAGTGTGAGCACTGGCTCAAGTTTCAGTCCTAAGCTCTGGATACGTCATCTGTCATCCACTTCATTATCCCAAAACAGTTAACATCTCACATCGCTAAATTAACAAGAAAGTTAATTTTAAAGTGTCCTCTTTTCATAAGCAAATAGGAATAAAAGCCAAGTTAATGTTAAATGGTGTTTTGCAGACCGTGACTCAGACTGGAACATACAGCACCTCTGAACATGATGCATTCTGTCAGCTTGTTATAAGGATGGCTCGCATTGCATAAGGGAAAGGCAATAATTCGAGTTCGGAAATGGAGCAAGGAAGAAAAATGTTGTGCAGAACAATAGAACAATTCTTTCTTTTCGGTTCTGGACTGAATAATGCTTAGCATCATCTATCCAAAACCTTAACTTCTGTTATCCACAACATAAGTATGCAAAAAAAATAATAAAATTGCTTCCAGGATAACTAATGATGTCATCAAGAGGGGTTGTCATCCAAAATAAGCCATTTTTAAGCTCACTGAAAACTCGTTAGATTTTATGGAATTGCCACTTTATTATACTACGAGGAAACACTCATCTGTGGCTTAGCTCATTTCATGAGCAATAAACTATAACAAATGACATTTTCACAAAGTGACATGAGTATGATAATGATATATTATTATGTGTATCCTGTAAATTATTGAAATAAATAGATACAAAATCTCAAATTATAATGCCTAATAACCTTCATGAATATTCAAAGCTTGAAATGCCCCTGGAAAGTAATAAAACTGAAATCACTGTCCAATAGAAGACCAGTGTTGACAGTATGATACAGTTAGTCATACAGCATTAACAAATGAAAGGAATATTATAAATTATAATACTCTGTTGAAATAAACTGACTGCTCTCAAACAACTAAACCTGCTCTTGTGTTTTCTGATACAATGTGTAGATATACACCAAAATGTCAATATTAAAATCACACTATCGACAGAGCGAGCCATTATATATACATGTGTGCTTGAGTGAAGGCAGTTTCTGCTGCTGCTGTTGTTCAGAACAGACAGATGGCCAAATGAGGGTCCAGACAAGTCATAAAGGTCACTGGGGGCCATTTCTTTGTATTTGGATTTAGTTGTGTGTAGTGTCAGTGACTAAAAGAGCTACAAATATACAATCATCCACATACTGTAGCAGGACTGATGCTAATCTTATAGATATCGTTGAAACCTTCAGAATGACTAGAAACAAAATAGGACAGAATTGACAGCTGACTGCACATGTGTGAGTTGACCCGGCGAGAGACCAATCGGTCTCTTTCTCTTTGGCTGACTTAACGTTACATACTTGTTTATGTCAATCATATCGAGTCACATCTTTGTCTTTTGGACACACACTGTGAGAATCTTTTGTTTGAATGGTCTCGCGTAATAAATTAACTGTCATACGTTTAGCACGCAGACCAATTTACACGGTAAATGAACCTCAAAATAGGCTATAAAATTGTATATGACACATTTTAACACGGTTGCCCACCTTAATTTGCAGCAGCCTAATGTGGGTGCTTCCACGTCAGTCACGCTCGTGTGAATTTGTTGCGATTAGATGCGTTTACTGAGACTGCTGACCGTTGAAACGGTTTGCATCCTGAGTGGAGAGATCTGTTGTATAGGGCTTCAGGAGAAAACTACAGTATTTTCAGATCCAGTCTGCGCCCGGTCGCTGATGGATGATGGGAAACAGGTCTTCGGAGAGAGGCGAGATCCCTGAGGGAGGTTTTATGAAGAGAGGAACGACTCGCGACGCCTATCCGTCAGTTTCACTCTTGATTTGAAATCCGCGGAGAACTTGAATCATCGTCCACAGTCGCGCGGAAGGACGCCCACAGACATTGAAATAAAAATAATAATAATAAAAACTTCCGAAATGAATTGTTCTCAGTAAGAATTCGTGTACAAAAACAATCCACAACTACGTCGTCGATGCCGTTCCCACACAAAGTAAATGTTCAGTCTGCAAAAATAGCAAATCCATAACATCCATGGGCAAATGAAATCCTTACAGTGCAGCGTGTTTGTTTAAAATACTAACAACTATGGATAATAAAAAAGCTATTCATATTGTGGGTATATGTATTTTAATTGTACCATATTCAAACACATTTGAGTCTAATTTAAGTAAGTGAATGGAAGATTTAAATTGGTGTGGTCCTGAGGGTCCCAATGATCAGGACTGAACTTGGCTCTCTCTCTCTCCCTCCCTCCCTCCCTCTCTCGATGTCTCTCTCTCTCTCTCTCTCTCTCTCTCTCTCTCTCTGTGGGTGATTGTGAGCAAGAGACAAAAAGGGATAGAGGGATTTACACATGTACTGTATTTAGACAGAGTGCATGACAACACATAATGACATAATGATTAATTGTGAGAAAACCACATACAAGAGGCTCTTTTGTCAGATTAAAGATTAGAAAAGACAATAACGACATGCCACAAGGTTTTCCAAATGTAATCCAAGCAGTTTGGCTTAAATTCTCAGGGAATTCCCAGAAATGCGTATTGTGATTATTTAATGCACTCTTTAACCACAAATGAAGTAGGCGATGGGTGGTGAGAGGAAGGGCTGAAGGGATGCTAGGCTCGCTGTGTTCTGGGAGATTTAACCGAGATATGGGGATTAATAAAAGAAATACAATGAAAACAACATTATGAGTGAGGGATGGAGAGATGGGTATTTGTGTGCCAAGGGAGTAGGGGCATATGAATGCATGAGAGAGGGAGGGAGTTGGTTTTTTTGTGTCACTGAAAGAGAAAGCAAGTGAGGATGGGGGATGGGGAAGCACAGGAGAGAGGGATGGAGAGAAAGAGACTGCATAAGCATTCATATATGTGTAGTGTGCATGAGGAAAGAGAAAATGGTGTTATGTATGCAAGACTTCCTTGCTCACATCTCAAACAGAGCTGCTACTTTAACACACGAGCGCAAGAAAAAAATATTCATAAAACATGTCATTTAGTTTGATTGAATTGATTTAATAAAAGACATTCCAGAGGCTAGATGTACAGCTGTTCAGAGTTGTTTGTTTGATCTTGAATAATTGAGAGCGTGTGCTATAAAAACATAGCTGAAATACATGGTGAATTACTTATTTATATCCAGTCCACTTTCAATAAAAAAATTACACACTCCCCCTCACATCCAGTTCGATAAGTGATCCAAAAATACTGCCTTGCACTGAGTCACTTAGCAACATCTTACAATAAATGTCTGAACAGAAAGTGAAGAAATTACCAGATACATGTTAAGGTGAATCCTGTGCTTCTTTACCTAAGAGAGGGGTAAGCAGAAGCACACACAAACCTCAACTAAGAGGTTTAATTATATTTGTACAAAAATGTACTAATTAAATTTAAACTGACCTAAAAATATATAACAAAATAAAATTTAAATAATAAAATTATGTAAAATTCAAATATCGAATCTGCTCAGTTCTTTGGCCATTCAATTGAATATCGCTTACACACTTAAATATGACTACTGTACATATACATAAAGAATGTCCAATGTCGCAAATGCTTGTGTTATCCAAAATTTTAGTTTTTGAAGAGAGATTATAAAGATATAAAACCGAATAGTGTTTCTCACTGCAACAGAGATGATGTAGAAATTATTTTTAAAATTGGAATTGGATTGGAAAAGAATGATTTTAGGAGTACATGATTACAACTTTTTATTACAATATATAAATTATTTATAGTATTAAGTAACTATCAACCCTAAGTTCAGATGATACATAAACCAGGTAACTTTTACACATTGGGCAGCTGCACAACACACACGACCTGATAGAAACCGTTCTCTGTGTTTGAATGACCATTCACACAAAGATAGAGTTTGTTTACTTCTAGCTTCCCGAAGTTGATATCTTTGGCTAGTTTAACAGTCCCTATCCCTTCAAACATCTTCTCTCTCATGGACTCCTTCGATTTGGCCAGGGTGAGGTGGTATGTTGGGCATCGGGAATGGCGATGTAGCCAGCCCTTCTCCTTGAAGGCTTCTTGAAGCGGGGAATTCAGGCTCTGGACATCGAACAGGGGTTGTGGGGCCACATGGAGAACAGTCCCATTGAAGTGCTTTAGTTTTGGGGTGAAAGAGACAGAAATAGGGGGTTTGTGGGAGTTTCCGATTATGGTACGCAGGAGCTCAGCAGCAGCGCTGACTTCCTCTGGGCCCTTCAGGACAAGTAAGGAAAGAGTGACGTGCAAAGTTGCAGGGTCCACCCATAGCGGCTCTGACTGAGGAAGCTGGGAGAGAACCTTTTTCTGAATGCGCTGAAAGGCCTGGAGAGCAGCGGGAGAGTCCACGCGGAAACAGATGAAGTGGGTGGCTTTGCGTGGAGGAGGACGGTTGGACCGAGGCTCTTTTGGTAAGGATGATACTGGCTCTGCTTCTGTACCCCTCTCTCCATCCCAGCTGTCCTTCAATTCTTCCACTATTTCAGTCTTTTCCTCTTTCGGAGCGACGGATAACTCCGCCAACTGATTCAAATCTTCGGTAGCCGACATGTTTTGGTCTTCTTGTGCAGGTTCATTTTGCATAAGTAAAGTATCATCTTCAGCATTTTCTGTAAATGAGTGATCTACAGCATCTCCCAGTTCTCGTTTGCTTGTTTTAATTGTAGCGGCACTATCATCCTGTTCTTGAGAAAATTCAGTCGCTTGCTCTTGGTCATCTGCTGTGTTGGAGGTCTCTTCGTGTTGTTCAGTGTCAGCTAAATTGTCTGAGAATTTAATAATTCCAATTTATTACGATTAATACTATAAAATTGTTATATAAAATAATGCTGTTTATTATTGAATAAATACTATAATATATAAATATCAAATTAAATATACAATTCATCAACTCATAAACATCTTTTCTATCATGAGTATGTTTTAACTAAATCCAAATTCATAATGTATATGTTTTGGGACATAAAGTCTTAAAATAATATCAAAGAAAAGGCTTTATTTAAATAATGAAATTCTTGAAAAGAAAATCCTATTAAGTACTTCAATATAATCTTTTATTATTTTACTATTTTATTTTTATTAGTCATATGGTGAGAGCAAAAAAATCTGCACTGTTCAACCAACAAAAACAAAACAAAAACAGAAATTATTAAACATAGAATTACTCATAACGTGGTTTAAAGTAGATGTTTAGATATTTGTCCTTTTCTTTATTGTGAACTATTTTTTATGGCATTTACGCATTAACCAATTTCAAATAAATAACCTGTTTCCCAGTCAAAATAATACGATTACTCACCTTGTTGCGGATTCGCACCACCAAAAGGTGGCAAAATAGTCTGCCCTGTTGAACCGAACACCCTGTCAGTGCGACTGTCCCTATCCCACAACCGCTGACCTTTATAGCTGAAGTACTGGATCCTATGACGAGGTATAGACAGCTCCTCAGAGAAGTCACAGTCACATACCTAATGAGGAACAATATTAAGGCTTATGACCATACAATATATATGGTAATGAACCATATCAGTGCTGATTTAACAGACCTGAGTGTCCCAAGAGAAGTCAGAAAATGGGCGTTCCAGCACCCCAAGGAAACGGTCCAAGTGACCGACTATAAAATCAGCTGGGTCCACTGAGGAGTCCCATATAATTCTGGAGATGACATCGTCGGCTGTACGCATGCGTGGCTTCTTCTTACACCCTGAAACCGAAAGGCATCTATTTGTAAACTGAAGTATGAATTTGAAAAATAAAGTAATTCTGCACTTCATTATTTCTATGACCACACCTTCCTTCTCATTCCTTATATGCTGCTTTTCTGCATTTATCTGTTTTCTGTTTTTTCTGGTCTTGCTCTGCTTTTCTGTGATGGCTGAATCATCTTCCTCTGAGTGTGTGGTTTGAGGGACGTCAAGTACACTGTAAAGTCAGGAAAGAGCAATGCATTATTTATCCACTAAGCTTCAATGAACATTCCCAAGATCTAACACATTTCACATCTTTTACGGCAACTACAAGACACTGTGCCAACTGCTGTTGAAATAAAATATCCAGAGAAGTCTAGCATGAGGTTACTTCGTTAGTTGAGTCTCTACCATCCAGAGTGATTGACAGACCTGTGAGACAGTCGACATCTGTCTCCAAAATGACATTTGCCCAAGATGAAGTGCTGACAAATGTTTTGGCTAGTTTCTTGTTTCATCTCATCTGGTACGAAGGGAAAGGGAGGAAGAAATAAAATAAATACATTCATTCATGCACTGACTGATAACACAAGACAAAGTTAATCTGTAACTACTTAGACAATAAAAGTGAAGCACTCCCAGAATAGTTAAGGTTAGACGTGATGTAGTGTAGTGTGAAGGTGTAAATGGTGGTATTCAAAACAGGTACGTTTATAAATGACAAAATAAAAGTCTGGGGCAAATTTTTGTTTCAGTGCTCCATGACCACACATTTACGCACCTCTTGTGGGATAATAAACAATCCTATACTAACATTCAGAATTTTGGGATAGATAGGATTAAATAAAAATAAATTAATACTTTTATAAAGCAAGAACACATTTGAACTTTAACACACTTTTATAGTGTTACAAAGGATTCCTAAACTGGATAAATGCTGATCTTTTGAACCTTCTATTCATCAAAGAATCCTGAAAAAAATTTAATCACGCTTGCCACAAATATATTAAACAGCACTAAACTGAAAATAAGAAACGTTTCTTGAGCAGAAAATCGGCATGTTAGAATGATTTCTGAAGGACCATGTGACACTGAAGACTAGAGTAATGATGCTGAAAATTAGTCTTTGCCATCAAAGGAATAAATTGTCAGGACACTGGTTTGATCATCTGGCCTTCTGTTGTGTTATGTCTTAAGTGGTTAATTCCACTCACTCCGCCTTCACAGCTGCACCTTATCCTAATTAGTGTTCCAGCTCACACACACCTGTCTCTCAATTTCACATTGATTGTCTTCTATACTTATGCTTCTCTCTTTCTGTGCTTCTCTGTCAGTGTGTCTTGGCTACCATCCGTTTCACTACTGCCCTTAAAACTATCTTGCTCTAGTTGTGCCTAGTTTTCATGCCCTGTTTGTTTATTTAATCTTGTTTTTTTTTGTCTTTTTGGTGTACCCAGTTCCCGTACACAATTCAGTTTTGGATTCCTTACCTGGTTGATGATTGCCAGCGTTTGTTTTGGACTATTGCCTTTGTTTTGGACTATTGCCTGTTTTTGTTTAATAAATTTGGCAAACTGCGAATCTGCTCTTGGGTCCCTTTTTTCTCCCAGCATCCGTAACAGTACACACTGACCAGGATGGATCCAGCAGATCAATCGCAGTTTCGCTCAGCTTTGGAAGCGCAGGGTGTGCTGCTCGGACAGCATCAGGGGAAGCTGGCGGCGGCTCATCATGCCATGGACACATTAGCCAGTCAAGTCTCTGAGCTAACTGAAACCGTTCGCCGGATGGAGACTGAACGTAACCTACTGTCAACAGCCACTGGACGTTCTTCAGTCACCCCTGAACCACGCATCAACAATCCTCCCAATAACTCCGGTGAGCCTATAGAATGTCGATCATTTATTATCCAATGTGAGGTGATTTTCTCTCTGCAACCCCTCACTTATGCCTCAGATTCAGCCAAGGTGGCGTTTGTCATCTCCCTTCTTACCGGTCGGGCTCGGGAATGGGCCACTGCTGTATGGGCTGCTAAGGCAGCGTGTTGTATGGAGTTCGCCAGCTTTAAAGTGGAGTTTGTCAAGATATTCGACCGCTCAGCACTCGGTAAAGAGGCATCGCGGCTGTTGGCAGCACTTCATCAGGGGAGGCGTTCGGTGGCGGACTTCGCTATCGAGTTTCGCACTCTTGCTGCGTCTAGTAAGTGGAATGATGCAGCACTGGCAGCCAGGTTCACGGAAGGCCTGGAAGATGAGATAAGGGATGAGATGTATGCTCACGATCTACCTGAACGTCTAGATGAACTTGTTGACCTGGCTATCCGTTTGGATAATCGACGGGATCTTCATCGGAGAGCTCGGGCTTCTACATTCTTGCCTTTTGTAAACCCTGTGTCTGCCTTTTCGGGGTCCGATACTCCCGTTCCCTCATCTGCTCCGGAACCTATGCAGTTGGGCAGGTACCGGTTATCTGCAGAGGAGAAACAGAAACGTCTTTCAAAAGGATTATGCCTCTACTGCGGCCGTCATGGACATTTTGCTTCTTCCTGTCCAGCAAAAGCCAACGCTCGCTAGTAAGCAAGGGGGTACTGGCGAGCGCTACTTCCACCACCCCGTCTACTGGTTCGCGCTCTATGATTCCAGTCTCAGTCACTTATGAAGGTGCAGTTCATCAACTCTCTGCTCTCATCGATTCAGGAGCTGAGGGGAATTCTATAGATTTTTCTTGGGCTTTGAAGAAGGGCATTTCTTTTCAATCTCTCTCTCCTGTCCTTACTGCTCATGCTTTAGATGGCCGCGAACTTACCACCATTTCTCAGGCCACAGTTCCATTACAATTAATCACGTCTGGTAATCATAGAGAGGAAATAGTATTCCTTGTCACTCGCTCACCCCTCACTCCGGTGGTCTTAGGTCATTCCTGGTTAACCACTCACAATCCACACATTAATTGGTCTGAAAGCACAATCCTATCATGGAGTCCCTATTGTCATGCCCATTGTCTTGTGTCTGCCTTGTCTTCTGTCTCTTCTTTTCCTGTGTTGCAGGAGGAGCCGATTGATCTCTCCAGTGTTCCTGAGGTCTACCATGATTTGCGGGCGGTTTTCAGTCATTCCCGGGCCGCATCTCTCCCTCTTCTCCCTGGCACTTCTCCTCCTAGGGGGCGATTGTTCTCCTTGTCCGGTCCTGAAAGGGCGGCCATGGAGAGGTATCTGTCTGAGTCTCTGGCGGCCGGTGTTATTCGTCCCTCCTCTTCTCCGGCGGGGGCGGGGTTCTTCTTCGTGAAGAAGGATGGTTCCTTGCATTGATTACCGAGGGCTGAATGACATCACCATTAAGAATAGGTATCCCCTACCTTTGATGTCATCAGCCTTCGAGATCCTGCAGGGGGCAAGGTACTTCACGAAGTTGGACCTTCGCAATGCCTATCATCTGGTTCGGATCAGGGAGGGGGATGAATGGAAGACGGCTTTTAATACGCCCACGGGGCATTTTGAGTACAGGGTCCTTCCCTTCGGTTTGACTAATGCCCCAGCCGTCTTCCAGGCGCTCGTCAATGACGTGCTGAGAGACATGATCAACAAATTTGTCTTTGTGTATCTGGATGACATCCTGATTTTTTCTCGTTCACTCCAGGTACACATTCAGCACGTCAGACGAGTGCTGCAGCGGTTGCTAGAGAACCAATTGTTTGCTAAGGTGGAGAAGTGTTCCTTCCACAACCAGTCAGTTCCGTTCTTGGGCCACATCATCTCGGTGGAGGGGATCTGCATGGACCCTACGAAGGTAAAGGCCGTCTCTGACTGGCCCACACCTGACAACCGTAGATCTCTGCAAAGTTTTATTGGATTTGCTAATTTCTACAGGCGGTTTATCCGTAATTTCGGCCAGGTGGCGGCTCCTCTGACAGCATTAACCTCCACAAAGAAACCGTTTTGCTGGTCCTTAGCTGCTCAGGCAGCCTTTGATGAACTTAAGAGGCGGTTTTCATCTGCACCTATTTTAATAACTCCAGACCCTTCCCGGCAGTTTATTGTGGAGGTTGATGCGTCAGAGGTAGGTGTTGGAGCGGTTTTATCTCAACGATCCCCTCTTGACAATAAAATACATCCTTGCGCTTATTTTTCACACCGATTGTCCCCCACAGAACGGAACTACGACATCGGCAACCGGGAGTTGCTGGCTGTACGGCTGGCTTTGGGGGAGTGGCGCCACTGGTTGGAGGGTCTGGACCGACCACCGGAACTTGGAATATATCCAAACAGCCAAACGACTAAATTCCAGCCAGGCTCGCTGGGCACTCTTCTTTGGTCGCTTTAATTTTACCCTGTCTTACCGACCAGGCTCCAAAAACATTAAGCCTGATGCGCTCTCCCGTCAATTCACGGCCCCGGAGGACGCAACTCCACCAGACACCATTATTTCACCTGGTTGTGTGGTGGGGTCCGTCACCTGGGGTATCGAGGAGCGTGTCAGGCTGGCTCAGTCGGAGGCAGGGGTACCGGAGGGGGGCCCGGTGGGTCGGCTGTTTGTTCCGGAGTTGGTTCGGCCAGAGGTTCTGGAGTGGGGTCACGCCTCCAAACTGGTCTGTCACCCAGGAGTGAGGAGAACGTAGGAGAGCGTTTTTGGTGGCCAGGTATGGGGGGGGGGGGGTTCGTGATTTTGTGGTCGCCTGCTCGGTCTGTGCCCAAAACAAGTCCTCTAGTTCTGTACCCGTTGGTTTGCTCCAACCTCTTCCTGTCCCATCTCGCCCCTGGTCTCATATTGCTCTGGACTTTGTGTCTGGTTTACCAGAGTCCAGTGGCAATACGGTTGTCCTCACTGTAGTGGACCGCTTTTCTAAGGCGGTTCACTTTATCCCTCTCCCTAAACTTCCTTCTGCCAGGGAGACTGCTCGGGCGGTCGTGGACCACGTCTTTAGGATCCATGGTCTTCCGGAGGACGTGGTTTTTGACCGGGGACCCCAGTTCGTCTCCCACTTCTGGAGGGAGTTCTGTCGACAGGATTCCACCCACAGACCAATGGCCAGACCGAGCGTGCGAACCAGGACCTTGGGAGGACTCTTCGTTGCCTGGCTTCACATAATCCCTCATCCTGGTGCCAGCAGCTTACGTGGGTTGAGTATGCGCACAATACATTGCCGGTGTCGTCTACTGGATTATCTCCTTTCTTTTGCTGTCTCGGATATCAACCCCCTCTGTTTCCTTCACAGAGTTCCGAAGCTGCGGTCCCCTCAGTTCAGGCATTTATCAGTCGATGCCGGCGAACCTGGAGGAGGGCCAGGGAAGCGCTTCTGAGAACTAGGGAACGCACCAAGAGATTGGCGGATCGTCGTCGGGCTGAGGCACCCAGATACATCTGTGGGCAAAAGGTATGGCTCTCCACCAAGAACCTGCCTCTTAAGGTGTCCAAGAAGTTGGCACCGCGGTTCATTGGGCCATACCCCATTGTTAAGGTGCTCAGTCCGGTGGCGCTTCGGCTTCCGCATCCTCTTCGTCGAGTGCATCCAGTGTTTCACGTGTCTTGTCAAGCCTTTTATTCGTTCTCTCTCTTCATTATCTTCCCCTAAACCCCTCCCCCCTTGATGGTTGAGGGTGCTCCCGCTTTTACCGTTAGGAGGATTCTTGATTCCAGGCGGCGGGGCAGGGGATACCAGTACCTGGTTGATTGGGAGGGGTACGGTCCAGAGGAGAGATGTTTGGTCCCGACTCGGGACATTCTGGACCGCTCTCTTATTGAGGATTACCATCGATCTGCCCCTCACCCTGGAAAGCCTTGTGGCATTCCTGGGGCGGGGGGTCCTGTCAGGACACTGGTTTGATCATCTGGCCTTCTGTTGTGTTATGTCTTAAGTGGTTAATTCCACTCACTCCGCCTTCACAGCTGCACCTTATCCTAATTAGTGTTCCAGCTCACACACACCTGTCTCTCAATTTCACATTGATTGTCTTCTATACTTATGCTTCTCTCTTTCTGTGCTTCTCTGTCAGTGTGTCTTGGCTACCATCCGTTTCACTACTGCCCTTAAAACTATCTTGCTCTAGTTGTGCCTAGTTTTCATGCCCTGTTTGTTTATTTAATCTTGTTTTTTTTTGTCTTTTTGGTGTACCCAGTTCCCGTACACAATTCAGTTTTGGATTCCTTACCTGGTTGATGATTGCCAGCGTTTGTTTTGGACTATTGCCTGTTTTTGTTCAATAAATTTGGCAAACTGCGAATCTGCTCTTGAGTCCCTTTTTTCTCCCAGCATCCGTAACATAAATTACATTTTAAAATACATTAAAACAGAAAACGGCTATTTTAAATTGTAATCATATTTCATAATTATATGTTTTGCAGTATACTTTTGATCAAATAAATTGCAACATTAGTGAGCATAAGAGACTTCCTTCAAACATTAGAAATATCATACAAACCCCCAAACTTTGAAATGGAAGTGTAGGCCTACATTTAATCTGCACAAAGGGATCCTTTCCTTGGAAGGTAGGTACATACTTTATCCTAAATCTCCCCATGTAATAACAAATGACAATTTGGGGGCTTCAACACAGCACAAAGGTCTCTTTAGAAAGCTTTTGGACCAGGAGGTTTTCACTGAAAATAGCACAATAATGGCTTGTAAGTGCCCTTACTAGGACTAGTGGTGTGGAAGCAGACCTCTCTTTGTGAATTTTATATTCTCTACCCTGCACTTACAGTAAGCCTACAGCAATTTTGTACAAACCGAACCTATACTTGGCTTGAAATTATGGATAATTATATGAAAAGGCTTTTCACTGCCACCGTCAGGTCATTTGCATTATAGCCTCCACCTCTACAGTATTTGTTAAAGGCGGCGACCAAATAGTTTTATCAAATCAGATTGAGAACTTTGTACATTTCAGCTCATTTTAAGTAATGTATCGGAAACTAGTTAAAATGACTAAATGACGTAAAAGACAAACGATTTACTAGCACTGCAACTCATAAGCTGTGTAGAAAAACCTTTAGAAATAAAATACTGCTTTTTGTATTTAACATACTTAATTTATGGATGAAAATGTAGCACATTTAAGAGCAAATAAATGTCATATATGTCTTACCTATGTGGATTTGTCCGTCAGAATCCTCTGTCAGGTTTTCCTCAGTTCTCATTTCCTCGGATGCCATATTTGACAGCTTCAACAGAGCTTCATTGAAACAGACAAGTTACATTTAATGTAATTTAGAAGGCATCCTAAGCATAATAATTCTGTACTTTAGTCGGTAAGACAAAAAGGAAATACTATGTTATAACCATTTTGGTATAATAGGGGAGAGCATGAACCAGCCTACCTCAAGTCACAATGAATCAGAAAACTAGCTTCGAAGTTGACCGGTTAGTGATAATGTTAACATATACAAGATTACATCATCTGGCTCAAATGACTCATAGTTAGCCTACAAACTGCGCGAATGATTGAAAAACAAATACATTATACACACACACACACACACACACACGTCAAGTCATCATAGTAACCTTCTGAAAATACAGTTTATATTGGATATAACATTTACTTTACATTTTATAATATAGGTGTTTATTATTGTCAAACATACTTGCTGTGCTGGTAGGGCAATGTTCTCAAAGGCCACTTCCTGTTTCAAGTCTTGGAGTTCTACTGGGTATTGTAGTTTTCGGCAAAAGAATTATTAAACTCTGACTCGTTGACGCGAATCGGTTCTTTTAAAGTTTGGTTCAATATCTTTCTCATGGTCCTTTATGTCCAAGCCATAGACTGTATACGGTCCAAGCATTATTACACGCTCCATTTTCCGGTGAAGACGTAAAATATTTCGCCGTAGAAAGATTTTTTTATTGGAGTGAGCGGTTCATTTGAATCATCAAAAAGATTCAATTCTACAAAAGATTCATTCATGGAACATGGGGCGCTGTGAAGCATTCGGTTGATTACGGAAGAGATAAAAACAATTAAATCACTCGAAAAAGCAAACATATACGTGGTGGTGGTGCCACCATGTAACTACAACAGAAAACATATTAATTGATTGTTTGGATTGTACCGTTGGCTATTCTGTGTGAGAGACAAGAGCAGCTGTATGAGTCACGCACACGTTGTTGTGATCTAAGCGCGTGACTTCCCCATCACATGACACATGAGAAAGACTGAAAAGGATGGACTTAACAACGCAAACAAAATAAAAATAATAATTAATATCGGATTTCAGCGACGATTTAGTAAACCACATCGGTTAGGATAGTGTACCATTTATGCTGACTAGAAATCAATTACGTCGTTAGGAACATTGACAACCTTACAGAACCTGTAGACAGTTGATATTGTCAATACTCCATTGCAATGACTCGTTCTTGTTAGTTTACTGGTACCAGTCGGCGCTATAGCTGTACCCAGCTAATAAAGGTAAGGATATTGTGTTTTCCTTTATCTAATTTCCTTTTGTATTTATATTTTAATCAAGAAAGCACTTGTAAACAGAGTAATAATTTATATCACCATACTTCCCTGGTTAAATAATCGCAGTACATTATTTATACATTGTGTCTACATTTTGTATTAGCTACTTTAAACGTTATGTTGAAATGTGCAGGTGTATTATGTAATTAAAATGAGCATATTTGTGTACATTTCTAGAAGAGAAATCTGAACATACGATAAAGCCAGTTTAAAAAAAAATACTGTAAACATTAAGGGAAAAAAAACTAACTGTATTATTAGGAATACAATTTCATATAAATCAGTCAAATAAAAAAACTTTGGTTTATGTAACTGCTTCTGAAGTAGTTAACAAACTCACTTGCAGAAGATGGTGTATAAATGTATTGTAATTGAAATCTACGTATATAATTAAAGTGTAATAAAAATGTGTAATATATAATAAACACTTAGTGTGTATTTTGGAGGTTTTCTTTCCTCTAGTATGAAAAAAAGACTAGTTAACAGTGTATACGAGTATTAATTACTGCCTGAGTCAACTCTGATCTCCCTTGAGTTTGTTTAACAATGAGTGCCTGTTCTCGTTTATAATCTATTTCTTAAACTCACTCTTATTCTTTTGAAATGTAAAAAATGTGTGATAATATCGCATATCCTCATATGACCTTTTAATTCCCTCCAGATGAACGCTTTAGTTGCCCTTTGCCACTTCTGTGAACTCCATGGCCCGCGGACACTATTCTGTACAGAGGCCGTCCACCCTCCGTCCCCGTCTCCTCCGCAGCCTGGTTCAGCCATTCCTGGGGACAGGGACCGAGAGGCGGACAGAGAGGGCGAAGGGCTCACCATGAGAGCCAACAGCTCGGCCACACAGAGAGCTGACATGTGTGAAGTAAGAGAAAAAGTTAATCTTGTCATATCCCAAACTTATTTTTAAATCCAAAATTCGAAAAAGTTATTTTCTATAATGTCTTGTCTAATACCTGGCTTTCTCTCTCCAGGGCTGTCGCTCCCTGCCTGCGTCTCACCCAGGCTTTGTGAGTGTGGACGGTGAAACGGGAATCCGCTATCTGAGCCACCAGCACCCACGCCAGCAACAGCTCTTCAGTGTCGTGCGACAAGCATGTGTGCGCAGCCTGAGCTGCGAGGTATGTTTGCATCAATTAATTAACCTAAACTTCATTAAAATAATATGCATCGGTGTGATACTTTTATATTATCTGCTCTTGCAGGTTTGTCCTGGACGAGAGGGTCCCATCTTCTTTGGAGATGAACAACATGGATTTGTTTTTTCTCATACGTTTTTCATCAAAGACAGCCTGGCACGGGGCTTCCAGCGCTGGTACAGCATTGTGGTGGTAGCCATGGACAGGATCTACCTCATCAACTCCTGGCCATTTCTGCTGCGCCACCTGCGGCTAACCATTCAGAGTCTACAGAACACAGCACTCAAGGTACTGCTGGACTGCAGCACCACTTTAGGACTGAGATTGGCAGAGTACCTCTCAAGGTGATGAGTTCCTTGTAGTGTTGAAAATACAACGTTTGCCCTGTCTGTTGCCTTGCAGGTGTTTGACAGTGAGCAGTGTGTGTGTCCTCAGAGGGCTGTGCGTATGAACAGCGCCTTCTCTCCGGCAGTGTTCCCTCACCAGCGTAGCGGCAATGCAGCCCGCTCTCTCACATCCCTAACCCAACACCCCAACCTGTGGGGTAGTCTGCACTCCTCATTCAGCTGGTATGTTTAACACAGTAAAAATAAAGAGGCATTCTGGTCATTTATGACTTTATAACCCATATGGTGAATTTATATCTCACAGTGTGACTTTATTTCAAATAACTGCGAATTATCTCACACTTGTGACCTTATTTGTCATAATTGTGACTTTATTTCTCATCATTGTGACTTGTGATTTTATCATTTATACTGTGACTTTATTTCACAATTGCAAAAGTAATAGTGAGACTTTTCTTGGCAAACACTAGCACAAACACACATACGTTTTTAAAATCATTACACTTCCTATTACTTTATTACTTCGTAAATACTTCTTTATTTTAGGTTGCTGAAAGCTTGTGGCAGTCGGCTGACAGAGAAGCTGTTAGAAGGGGCGCCCACAGAAGACACACTCGTTCTCATAGAAAGACAAACTGGTAAAATGAATGCATTGAGTAAAATACTTACGGTATAAAAACATTTTAACATTAAACATTTAAATTTCATTGTGTAAAAAAATGTGATGTTATTTTTGCACACAGCCAGATATAGCAGAAAATAGATATTCTGCATTTTTTTCTGCAACAAGATAAAACTGATTTGTGTGTGTGTGTGTCATGAGATACTATTGATTCCGCAGCAATATTTTAATTAGTGTGTCTGCTAACAAATGGATTTTTCAAATGTTAAACTGGGTATCTGACCTACATTTTCCTTTCCCAACGATCTGCTTTTGACATTGACATACAAACAACTCTCCAGTGATTTTTCAACTTTTTTCATCTTGTATAATCAGAATTATAAAAATGATTAGCAATAATTAGAGGTTATACTGTAGATTTCAGCATTAAAAATGTTCACAGCAACATTATGAATAATTCTCTCACAGAGCAAGAGGAAGAGATGCGTGGCTGGGAAGGTGCTGAAGGGGGCGGGTCTAACCCACAGTCCAGCCAATCAGCGAGTGTGCAGGCTAAAGATTTTCAATTTGATGACGCAAGACAAGAGGACCTTCTTGGGCCAAAGTTCAAATCACTTAGACATTTAAGACAGGTAAATAACTGTTAACTCTGTTACAAACATCAGATTTTGTCTAAAAATATATAAAATGCACTATGCTATATCTGAATGATGACAGGTCCTGGGTGCAAGTGATTTCCGACAGCTGGCATGGCACGTTCTCATGGGAAATCAAGTCATGTGGAGAGGTGCAGACCCTGGTCTTATCCAGTCAGCTTTCAATGTGCTGAAGGTCAGCTAAACATCTGTGCCAATTGCCTATAATATTTGCTTCATACTTATCAAGTGATGCAGGTCTGCACCATAAAAGAACATCTATATTAGATGTTATAAACTGAAAACTCGAAAGTTTAGACAAGCTTGACTGAATTTGTTTCTCCTGATCTTCAGAAGAATATTATTAAGCCTGTATTTAAATGCTTGGGCAGAAAATTGTTTTATGGACAAATGTACATGTTGTTTCCGTTTAAACAATACGAATCTAAAGTATTTATAAAAAAGTTGTGTATTTTTATTTATATACTTAAATTAAAAGTTTGAAAATATATTTCAAAAATCTCTTCGTATTAAAAAGTATTTTTGTATACGTTAAACAAAATGTTATACACATGTACTTTTTGTTATAATAAATTTTTTAATGGATAAGCTGGACCAGGATCAATCCTGAGTGCAGAGCTGCATTTTAGAAGAATTTAGAAAAAAAAATAGGTTATTTCAATTTATTTTTGATGATGCCATTATTCCAAAATAGGAAAAATAGTACCGTAGTAATAAAGAATTAGTATATGTGTTTAATCTTACGGCTGGTAGTGTTTGTTTTAAGTAGATGCTGAAAGTCTTGCTGTTTCAGTTCTGACCATCATTTCTGTCTGTTTCACAGGCTTTGCTTCCAGTTGGATGTGTCCGAGCGATTCCATACAGTCCACACTATGAGGAAGCGTATCGATGCAACTTCCTTGGCCTTAGCCCAGATGTACCAATCCCTGCCCATGTTAGCTCTTCAGGTATCTTTTATTTCACTGCAAATACTCTTTTGTGAATTTTGGCTTCACAGAGCTAGTTAATTTTCAGACCTTTCAGAAAACATATGTCTACACCACATTAAAAAGGAATTTATAAGATCCAAGCCCTGAGGGATTTGAACCAATTAACCTATTGTATCCTGATCCCATCCTCGCGGCACTGCTGTAGCTGAGATTGCTTCGGTTCAAACATATACAAACATTAACACTCAATCAGTCATGTTTAAAAATGACAGCAGTGCTCTCGTAATCATTATTCTGCAATTCAAGTGACCATATTGTTTTTATAACATGATGAAACACACATAGATTTAAGAGTGTTTTGGGGTGTCCTTTGACAGAATGTGACTTACAACTTCTTTCACAACTTCTGTGTGACTGTTTTCTTTCTAAACAGTGAAATTGTTTCATAAGTCAGTGTCTGGTTCATCTCAAAGTTCAACACTTATCGTGTACATACATAGTCTAACTCCTCTCCCTATTTTTCTCTCTTTCTCAATCTGTCTTCAAGAGTTTTCCGTGCTGGTGGATGTACTTAATGTTGAGCGTGGTTGTGTAAATCCCGTTTCGGATGATGACATTCACTCACTATATCAGTTCAACATTAGCAGTGCAAACACACAAGCAACAGATAAAGGTAACGCATGGAAGCAAGCTTCTGTAGTATAGACTTTAAAGATTTATACAACTTTTCAAACACACACACTTGAATTTTGCATTCGTACATAGTGAATTCCTCTTTAATGTGCCTTTCTCATGGTTTGTCTTTCTCTCAGGTCCAACTCTGTTGAATAAGATGGAAGTGGCTCTTTCTAATGAGAATTTGTCTGTGGAGGTGGTCTCTCTCTGCTTACTCTGTCTGAAAGAAGAGTGGATGAAGTAAATTTGCATTTTGTCTTTAGACTAGAAAATCTTAAATAGAACTCTTTTGAAACATTGTGAATGTCTTTACTGTAAAGTTTCATCAATTTAACGCAAGTGTTAATTTATTTATATATATATATTTTTTTTTTGAATGGTAATTAAATGAAAACTATGCTTAATAACTATGAATAATATTGTTTCTATAGAGCACTTTCCACAAATGGGAGCAAAATAGGACCTAAAACTTTTAATCAGATGTAAAAACCTTCAGATTAAACAAAATTATAACTCTTTCATTTTCAATTTTTATTTCTTGAACATGAGGTTGTCCATTTTCCCAACACTGTTACAAATGTGAGACACTCGGAACACTGATAAATATGACATTTTTTGATAGTTAAAAAAAAATAGTTTAAATATAGTTTGAAAAACAACGAATAGAATATAAATGTAAACGATTGTGTGAAAATGATGTAATTTTATTAGCTTTTAAGATACCCGAGGACACACAGTCCAAAATCTAGTAACGTAGACTCCAAAATATACTGAATTTCTGGAATGTGCCATTATATTTATTTCAGACAGTTTATAAGTCATGTAGCAGACATAAAGTTAAATATTTTGCCTGTTTCCTGTAATTCTTCTTTTTCCTCTTTCTTTATCCCTTACTCGTTTCTCCCCAATTCCCTCTTAGACCTGTTTTCCTCTTGTCTGTCTATTGTTTCTGTGCTTCCTCTCACCACGTGGTCTTCTTGTTCTTTCTGTTACAGCAAAGTAAAAGTGTTGTTTAAGTTCTCCAAGGTGGACGGCAGAGGTAAAGAGGACACTCAAAAGGTTTTAGCTCTGCTGGGGGCCACGGGGCCCGGGGAAGAGGACAATGTGCGTCTTCTTAAGTTTTGGATGACAGGACTCAGCAAGCTTTACAAGAGCCATTTAATGACAGCAGTCAGAGTTGGAGAGAGAACTCTGAGCCAGTGAGAGAGAAAGAGAGAAAGAAAGGGGACAATGGACTCATTGCTAGAGTTAGATGAAAGGAATGTGTGTGTGAGTGTGTGTCTGTGTGTCAATTACGGGAAAAGGGGGTCAGACCGGAGAATGTGTTTTTCTGCATGGTACAGAGAGAAAATAAAAGCTATCATTGTGATTGAAGCCTCAAAAACTTTTCCTTACACATGTGCATTTACATGGAATGCTGTTTTACCGTCATGCATAGACATGTCCATTTTCTATCTTTTTCACTATGTGTCTAATAGAGCACATGGTCCACTGACTTCATGGGAACTAGGCAGAGTATCAGTTGACATGATACTGTTTGAGGCTTGCCTGTTTCAATTCATCATCAAATTGTTTTCCATCTGACTTGTATGAGAGAGAATATGTATTTTATGAGCAATTATATTTATCCTTATTTGATAACATAAATAAACAGCTTTTACTTTAATCTCACACATGCTAAATAAAGACTACGTGCTGCTTGTAAACCAAAGTGTCTTTTTTATTTTTTTATTAAGTTCTATCATTTATTACAGCAATGTGGTTATACTAGATACTGACCTCTATAAGAATCATATGGTAGGGAAGAAATTGTTTTTGAGTGCTATGCCTGAAATTGCTGCCATGAGAGAGTTTCTGTATATGTAGAAATCCCCTTAAACCCATTATAGTTTTTATAGCTTGTGTACTACAAGACTTAGTTATGCAATAAACACTGTGCAAACATGCAAGTCCACCCTAAGCAGCACTATAAGGAAGTTATTGTGTTTCAAGGTGGTATGGGTTCTACTGAAAGGATCAGGTTATACTAGGGTAATTCCTCCTAAATAAATGTAGCTATCATGAGACCTCTTTTTTTTCTTGACTATTTCATGCATATCAACTCTTTTCTGCATTCAAAATGTGTAACATGTTAGGTAAACAATGTTAGCCTCAATGCACTGTAAGTCACTTTGGATAAAAGAATCTGATAAATGCATAAATTTAATTTAATCTAATTTAGTAACAAGTTGTCAGTGCGTGTTAAATTTAAAAAAAAAGAAATTGTGAAATGTGGTGAGTGGGTGTGAGCGTGTGCAGAAAAATCTAAATTACCCAGAGGACTGCAAGATATTAATTTCTGTCTACACAGATTGATTGATTGATTGATGGCAATTGCCAGAATAGCTTTTACCCTAACTTTTACATATTTATTTATTCCTGATGGCAAATAAAGCTTTATGTTGGAATAAAAGTTTTATATTTGTATGAAGGTTTGATTGCTTATCCCACTTTACCATTTTTTAATTCATCATATTGCTACTCCAAATTTGTGTAGTACACTTTTCCAATGAAATTAAAAAAAACAAACACAATGATGCAGTCTCTCATGTGACTATATAAACCAACTACCACAAACTAACTGCTTTGTCTATCTGAATGACAGCATGGTTGAATCCTCTTCAGTTTATAGGCATCACATGCTTGACAATGACTAATCTGGAATAGTGTGAATTACATTAAACATGATGAAATATAACTTCCTTTCATTACAGTCATGAAAGCTCACATGCTTAGTCATCATTCAGATGATAAACTATGGGATTGAGGGAGCAACGGACATGGACACTTGAGTGGGGAGGAGGGAAATTAAAAACAGATTGCCAGAGTGTATGACTAAAACTAAGCCCGGGAAAGGCATTGAGTACTGATGAAGAGAGGAGAAGAGGGGGAGTGCATGCTGTCTAGTGAGCTAAAGGGGTGGGGATCTTTAAAGAGAGCGGGGAGAGAGATTGAACCACCAGGACTTTCACTTTCAGTGAGCAAACTGCCTCCACGCTGTTTGTTCCTTCAGAAGTGCCCTACAACAGATCAAGTGTCCTGCTCACTTGCATGCCAGCTGGAAATTAAAGCTCCAAAACAAACTGACTGAAAAGGAAGAAGGAAAATCAAATCAGAAGAAAAGAGAGAGAGAGAAAAAAACAGGAAACTAAAATCTCACAGGAAAGAGAGGAATATCTTCTTGTCCGTCAGGATTTTTCCATCAGAAGACTGGGAATTTCCAAGTGCTTGACTGGGATTGAGCCAGATGGTCAGAATGGAGAGCGGCTGTGGGATCCAAGAGAAAGAGCAGCAGTGAGAGAAAGAGGAGGAAAGCCACTGAGACCGAGATTCTTCCATAACCTTTCTGCAGCAATCTGTCGTGCAAAACTACTTGGTTAAGAAGAACATGGGGAATATGGCCCACATTGGCCGGTAGAAGCATGTCACCAACAGGTAATGTGAAACGCGTGCAGCACTGACAAAGATCAATCCGTTGCTGCGCGGATTAAATGGTTGTGGCAGAAAGTGCGTTGGTGTTTGCGACATTAAGAGAAGAAAACGAGTTGGTGTTTAGAAAATGTTAAGACATTTAATGCTCTGATTACCTTTGCCTTTCAGTGCTGTTACTTCTATCAATATTGACTGTTCAAGGAAGTGGGTGCGATGATTTTATGAAGACGACGATCAGAAATCTTCAAGACTCTATACACATTGAAGAAACGTCCGGATTCGTGAGTTTCGATGTTCAAGAACTCTTTTCACTAGACAATTCGCAATCTGTCCCGTGTGGTTTTTGTACTGACCTTATTATTGTTGATTTGTGGTTTTGGTGACATCTGAGAAACCCGTGCAATCTTAAATCAATAGTTCGTCTTTATTAAAGGCTTTAAAAACTGACCTTGTAATATATATCTATTGCAGCCACAAGTGTTTCCAAAGAACTACGTCGTGTCTCACTATTTCAACGACAGCGCGCTGTGCAATGAGCCGGTAAGACTGACAGTTCAAAGGGTCAGGGGTGTGATGCTCTTTTTATGATTCAATTCAAGTAATTCAAAAATACAGTATACGTGCAGCGCGGTCACAAACGGTAAATATAATAAACTTAATGAACGTGTTTTGGGTTTCTATATTAAATAGGATTTTGATGTTTTATGGGGCCTACTATCAGAAAAGTCCAGATGGTGTACAACCCGAATTCCGGAAAAGTTGGGACGTTTTTTAAATTTTAATAAAATGAAAACTAAAAGACTTTCAAATCACATGAGCCAATATTTTATTCACAATAGAACATAGATAACATAGCAAATGTTTAAACTGAGAAAGTTTACAATTTTATGCACAAAATGAGCTCATTTCAATTTTGATTTCTACTACAGGTCTCAAAATAGTTGGGACGGGGCATGTTTACCATGGTGAAGCATCTCCTTTTCTTTTCAAAACAGTTTGAAGACATCTGGGCATTGAGGCTATGAGTTTCTGGAGTTTTGCTGTTGGAATTTGGTCCCATTCTTGCCTTATATAGATTTCCAGCTGCTGAAGAGTTCGTGGTCGTCTTTGACGTATTTTTCGTTTAATGATGCGCCAAATGTTCTCTATAGGTGAAAGATCTGGACTGCAGGCAGGCCAGGTTAGCACCCGGACTCTTCTACGACGAAGCCATGCTGTTGTTATAGCTGCAGTATGTGGTTTTGCATTGTCCTGCTGAAATAAACAAGGCCTTCCCTGAAATAGACGTTGTTTGGAGGGAAGCATATGTTGCTCTAAAACCTTTATATACCTTTCAGCATTCACAGAGCCTTCCAAAACATGCAAGCTGCCCATACCGTATGCACTTATGCACCCCCATACCATCAGAGATGCTGGCTTTTGAACTGAACGCTGATAACATGCTGGAAGGTCTCCCTCCTCTTTAGCCCGGAGGACACGGCGTCCGTGATTTCCAACAAGAATGTCAAATTTGGACTCGTCTGACCATAAAACACTATTCCACTTTGAAATAGTCCATTTTAAATGAGCCTTGGCCCACAGGACACGACGGCGCTTCTGGACCATGTTCACATATGGCTTCCTTTTTGCATGATAGAGCTTTAGTTGGCATCTGCTGATGGCACGGCGGATTGTGTTTACCGACAGTGGTTTCTGAAAGTATTCCTGGGCCCATTTAGTAATGTCATTGACACAATCATGCCGATGAGTGATCCAGTGTCGTCTGAGAGCCCGAAGACCACGGGCATCCAATAAAGGTCTCCGGCCTTGTCCCTTACGCACAGAGATTTCTCCAGTGTCTCTGTATCTTTTGATGATGTTAAGCACTGTAGATGATGAGATTTGCAAAGCCTTTGCAATTTGACGTTGAGGAACATTGTTTTTAAAGTTTTCCACAATTTTTTTACGCAGTCTTTCACAGATTGGAGAGCCTCTGCCCATCTTTACTTCTGAGAGACTCTGCTTCTCTAAGACAAAGCTTTTATAGCTAATCATGTTACAGACCTGATATCAATTAACTTAATTAATCACTAGATGTTCTCCCAGCTGAATCTTTTCAAAACTGCTTGCTTTTTTAGCCATTTGTTGCCCCCGTGCCAACTTTTTTGAGACCTGTAGCAGGCATTAAATTTTAAATGAGCTTATTAAGTGGATAAAAGTGTAAAATTTCTCAGTTTAAACATTTGCTACGTTATCTATGTTCTATTGTGAATAAAATATTGGCTCATGTGATTTGAAATTCCTTTAGTTTTCATTTTATAAAAATTTAAAAAACGTCCCAACTTTTCCGGAATTCGGGTTGTAATATTGCGTGATTGTAAATGAATGAATGGATGAGTCAGTAAATAAATTACATTTTTGAAAAAAAGTAATGTTGACATAAGTAGCATGAAATTATATTTTCTTGAAAAAAACAACAACTGCAAGTTATATTGTTTTAAATTGTTTGTAATATTGTCTGCGGAATAAAAGTCAGCCTGTAACCAAACGTACAGATTTTGGACCCCTTGATTATTATTATTATTTTTTTTTATAAATCACCTTTAATTGTAACTCTGATGTTTGACAATAGTGATTTAATTATGTACACTCTTTTGAATTCATGGTGCAAAGTATTTAACTATTCTATGGTTGGAACTGATGGTTACACCAAATGACATTTTTAACCATTTTGAGTCACGGTATGTTGAATATGCTATAAACATTTATTCCAAGATGAAAGCAACAAGAATAAGTAGATTACATTACTAAGAGCTTGTTATTATAACTGAACATGTAATAAACCTAGATTTTCTTCTGCTTTTATCATCCATACTTATTTGTTATTGAACCAAATATAAAAGGTGTAGCTGCTAATTTTGCTCCTAGTAGCTAAACTTAGAACAACACCTGTCTCTCTCTCTCTCTCTTTCTCTCTCTCTGTGTGTGTGTGTTTAGTGCTGTGTGTTCAGTGCTGCTGCGTTCCTGTCTAATTCCTGGATTCAGCTCCTCCAGCATCTCAGTAGAGTTCATCTCAAATACAGATTCATCAGCGAGCTGGTTCTCACATTGGACAACATAGCAAAAGAGGTATATTGTCATATACTCAGAGAAAAAGGTACAAAAGCTGTCACTGGGGTGGGAGCCTGTCAAAAGTTACACTCAAATCTACATATCAGTACCTAAATGGTACATATTTGTTCCTTAAAAAAAAAATACTATCCCAGTGACAGCTTTTGTATCTTTTTTCTAAAAGTGTATATCCACACTTTGTTCATACCATACTTCTTGCCACTGTACTATTTTTCCAGATGTTGTATCAACACGTCTTTCTTTCTTGATTGTATGTCTGACTGATTGTAGATCTCTTGTGGTTAGTGTTTTTTCTATCTTTTCGTAAACAGAAAATTCCAGATCGTCCAGATATCTCTGCTTTCCCATCTGTTCAGTCATCGCCTGAAGGTCTTCTCTCCATCACCTCATCCCTCTTCACACGATGGCTCAATCTGGATTGTGCTTTTAAAGAGCATCACTGCATCTTCCCTACCCCAAGTGAAGAGGATCAAGAAAATTCACGATCAGATGAGGAAGAGAATGTGGAGAACCATGGACATGTGGATGAGCAGCAGCCTGTGATAGAAGGAGAGACTGGTAAAAGGCAGTTCCACCAGGGTCCAACTAACAGCTATAGTGAGTCACTTTTCCCAGGTTTCTCTTACTGGACTTTTTCTTTTCTATGGATAACAATAAGTCTGATTTGGTAAAAGGTGAGAAATCTGTTTTAAATATGTCACAAAACTTGGCCAAAAGGAGGCTTCACTTTGAATAGGCAGCTGCTGTTTTTTTTTTGTTGTTGTTGAGATTTCAGAGAAGTTGCTCTCTGAATACGGCTCATGATTTCTAGATGCATGTTGGAGAAAAGGGATGTTTTGGAAACAGACACATGGCCAATATGACGTTCTCTTTCATGTACGTGTACGATGTTTTTTTTCTGCATCATGTCTTTGCACTGATTGTTTCTATCACTTATCCAGTTTCCTGTCATATACAGTGAATTATGTGTCCTCCATGATAATTCAGGTTAAACCTGCCGACTGAATGTTTTAACATTGATTGTAGTAAAAAAGTAAAGAATACATGAAGCCAAAAGTCTCCGCTTATCCCTCGGTGTTCAAGAGGAAAAAATCTACACTCATGTACTACAGTAAATCCAAGCCATATTAAATAATACTGTAGCATAGCAACCAGCTTAAGCAAGCTACTTTCTGAAAAGACATTTGCAAAAGGGTTACATAAGTCATGTTTACAAGTATTGTTGTCTTGCCTTAGAGAAGGTTACTACAAGCAATGTTTTACTCAAAGGAATTTAACAATCTGTCTGTTTTGGTATAAGTGTTGTCTGTTTTTAAGTGTAGATTTTTATATATAAATAAAATCTTGAGAAAAAGCCAGAGTTTGCATGAATCAACTATACTCTTTTGTTTGTCAGAGTGTGTGTATGAGGTCTTTCTCTTGTATCAGCTGGATGGAGAGACTTGCAGATGATGGCACAAACAACAGGCCACCACAGAGACCTTTTGTTCACACAATGTTGCTGCTCTACCACAATTTAGCCTACAGCTGGTGGCTGGCACATCTCAAAAACACACATAAAACACAATCACACAGTCAACACGCAATAAATAACATTGTAGCTATATATTGCTTATGGATAGTGTTCATAATGATGCAGGATTTGACCCTGTTAAATGTCAGAAATGGGTTTGATTGGATCAGCACAACTGAGCCAAACCACATGCAGACTAGCACAGGCCCACTCTGTTGAGAAAAATCAGCTTAAACAAGCCTAAACTGATTTGCTGGTCCATCATTTACAGTAAGGTCCTGCTAGGCAATGTTGCATTAACCAACAACGAGCAAATGAGCTTCTGTTACAATATTTATTAATCTTTATTCAAGTTTGTTCATAATGCCAACTGTTCATTGTTAGTTTTTTAGCTCAGGTCCATTAAATACTTACATATACTGCTTTGATTTTAATATTAGTAAATTCAGCAACTTAACATGAACTAAGATTAATATATGCCTTAGACGTATTGCTAGTTCATGTTAACTAATCTAGTTAACTATGGATCCATTGTAAAGTGTCAAGACTGGTAATTATATCTCAGTCAAATCTCATGTACAGATTTTTACAGTCTGGTCCATAAAAAAGACAAAAGGTGAGAAGGATTTCTGTAAAAGATCTCTCTGAGACAACAGTTCCCGCGTGCTGTCCAACTCTGTACAGGGTTCAGGATGCGCTTTAAACCACGTGACCTGAAGCGGAAGTCCTCCGCTCTCAAAATGTCGGCGGCCGGTGAAGACACGTTGCCTCAGGAGGACGATGAGTTTGAGGACATGGAGGCGAGTGGAAGCGACGAGGATGATATGGAGGGAGAAGGACAGAAGGGGGACGGAGAGGGGAAGGTCTATGTCCCTGGTCTGCAGCCGCTTCAGCCGGGAGAAGAGCTGGAGATGGACCGCTCCGCTTACCGCATGTATCACGAGTGCCAGACCGGTCAGTGTGCTCAACATCACTAAACAGAAACATGCACGAGCGAGATATGGTTAGCTGCGGTTAACATGGGTCTACCGACAAAATAAAGTACCATACTATAACATGTTTTCTTTTTCTTTTTTTTTTATGTGCAGTGTAACAATGTAATCATAGTGTTTGAATTACTATATATATGAGCAGGCAACATATAAAAATGTGCCATTATCTAAAATTAAAATGTCAGGATAGGTTACAGTATTTAGAAATAGTTATTTATTTAAGTGTTAGGAAAATAATTGACACAAAATCCTATAGATCTTCAATGTAGGCTACATATTTGCATTGCAATAATAATATTAGTAAATTACAATAATACGAAATTATTATTAGTATTATTATTACATGTTGTGCCATTTTTAAGGGCAGTTTACCAGTTCTCTTTACAGTAATTTAAACATTTTTACTTTTTCTGTTATTTTAATGATGATTCTCATTGCTGTAATACAGTAGTTACTTTGGATAAAAGAGTCTACTAAATGACTAAATGTAAATGTAGTACAATTCAAATGTTGCAAAGTAAAATAACAGTACTGATAAACGGTGAACATAAAAGGCAGTAAAACAAACAGTATTGTCACACACAGTTTTTTCCACAAATTAATGAGCATGAATTGTTGTGCTCAATGAAAATAGAACAATAAATACATACATGCATGCATCCATACATACATACTAAAACAAATAAAATAAAATGTCCAAAACTAAGATTAAGAAGTTCTTCACCCAACATCATATTTTTTTGTGCACAATTTTATTTTTTATTTTTTTATTCAGTTTTTATTTTATTTTTTTTAAATTAGTGAAATATGACCAGGACTTTTTTTATTTTTTTTATATTTGGTATTTTATTATGACAGGACAGATCAGAAGTGGGAGAGAGATGGGGGTGGTTATCGGTGGGAATCATAACCGGACAATGTTATCAATAACCAGATGTTTTTGTTCCAATACCTTCTGTCTTCTGAAATTTAATTTCTAACAAGCAGACTTGTCTTTGCCCTGCAGGTGCCCCATGTCTGAGTTTTGATGTGGTGCGTGATGATGAAGGAGAAGGGCGTGAGCAGTTTCCTCTCTCTATGATTCTGTGTGCTGGTACACAGGCGGACACTGCCTTAAGCAACAGGTACACTGACATGACTGCTGTCAGAGCTTGCTACTTTTATTGTTCTGCAAGAATCATCTAATACTTTGGTTATGTTTGGCTTCCAAAGATGATGACATTTTCATCTCTTTCCAGGCTTATTGTGATGCGCATGCACAGTCTTTATGAAACTGACAAAGATAAAGATGAAAATGAAAGCAGTGACGAAGAAAGTGATGAAGATGAGGACGAGGAGAAGAAACCACAGTTGGAACTGGCCATGATGCCACATTATGGTGGGATCAACAGAGTCCGAGTAAGTCTAGTTACTCTCATTAATGTTTTTATAACTCTGGAGAATTAAAGTCTTGCAGCTTTTTCCAGTCCAACCAGTTTAATTTTCTCACTCATCATCTAAAGTTATGATCTTTTTTTACTTTAATAGGTGACCCAGCGAGGCGAACAGACATTTGCTGCGCTCTGGTCAGAGAAAGGACAGGTGGAGATTTTTGACCTCCGACCTCAGCTTGAGGCGGTGCACAGTTCGGCAGCGATGTCGGCCTTCATCAAGCAGCAGAAGGAAGCCACGCCTCTTTTCAGTTTTTCTGGTCACATGTCAGAAGGATTTGCCATCGATTGGTCGCCCAAAGTACCAGGTGTGTAATTTGGATTGTAATATTATATCAAACTTATTTTTCAAAGCGAACGTAAGCTATTTTCTGGAAATGTGTGAAAGTTGTTAATGATTTGCCACAACAGTAGACAGTAAAAAGTAGTTTTGTTAGAAACCAATAAATATGTTTGATTATGACATTAAAATATGATAACAAATACCAGTGTGCAGTATCAAGCAACATTCATGCTAGAAGCAGATGACACAGAAAGCCTTGCACATTTAAGTTACAAATTGCCACATCAAAAGGTGGATGTAACAGAGAAAACAGGGTCTTACGTCCTCCTTACAAACAGATGTCTAGATTAATGGGACTACTGGCTAAGACTCAAGTCATGTCATGTTTCCTTGCCTCAGGACGCCTGGTAAGTGGCGACTGCAAGAAGAACATTCATGTCTGGGAGCCACAGGAGGGCGGGACTTGGAAAGTTGACCAACGGCCTTTCAGCTCACACAGCAAGTCTGTTGAGGACCTGCAGTGGTCACCTACTGAAGCCACAGTATGAGAATGATTATATTCAAATATTGTATAATGAAAGTGGATGTAATGGTTAATTATTGCTTCTCCCGCACCTCCAGGTTTTTGCGTCCTGTTCAGTGGATCAGTCCATTCGCATTTGGGACATAAGGGCACCACCTAATTCCATGCTCTCTGCCAATGAGGCTCATTCTTCAGACATCAATGTTATCAGCTGGAACCGGACTGAACCTTTTATTTTGTCTGGAGGAGACGACGGCCTCCTCAAAGTCTGGGATTTAAGGCAGTTCCAGGTGAGCATGAACAAGAGGAAACTTATATTTATGTTTATTTTTCAGCTAAAGCGATACCAATTAAATCATTTAAAGAAACAAGTCTATCTGGAATCTCCTGAAGAAGCATTTCATGCCTGTTTGTTAGGTGTATCGTAATAGGGTGTACCATTCTAGGGTGTTTCCAAAAACGTACTTGCAAACCACTACTGTGAAATTGTGCTTTAAAATGAGGATGTAGTTTTATTAATAAATTAATTTGTATATAGTCAAATTAATTATATTTGTATATACCTGTATATAGTCCCCAAGTTTCTAGAAATTCTAATCGGTGTAAATAGAGATTTTGCTATCTTTCTCTGCCTTTGAGAAGATGGAAGCTCAAACGGGCTGATCTTGAATCTCCTGGTGACGTTATAAGGAGAAATGTTACATCCCCTTTCTCTGCTTTGCCCGCCCAAATATTTACATATAATTCAGTCGCAATGTCAGCACAGGCGTTACAAACAGACTTTTATGATATGGATTCGACAGCACCGGCACAAACAGTGAGTAACAGTGTTCATTAATGCCTGATCTGTGATCAGTGATTACTGATGTGTAGCTAATTATTCAAGTTCACACAGACTTTTTCTAAATCGTTTAATACTGTTTATGCATCAGTGAATCAAGCCAGTGACGAAACGATCAACTTCACGTTGTTTCTCTTAGTAGCATGAAACAAATCTGTTATTTAAATTGTGATTTAACTACAGAGAGCGAACAAAGAACGCTCCCTTTTTTTTCGGAGCTGTCACACATCGTGAGTATATCTGCACACTTGCCTAAACTGCCGTTACAATGAATGACGCTGTTATGCTGCACAACAGAGCTTTTACTGTATTCATGTGTTTGCTGTTAGTTGTGGTGAAAGCATTTTGTGAGAGAAAACGTGTTGCAATAATGACGAGATCACTGCATTCACGCGATAAACAGACTCTGTCTATTCAATGCTGCTCATCACTGCAGCCTTTCATGTGATGGGACAAGATTCGAAAAATAATTATATAATCAACACTTCCAGGATTCGTTAATCTCGACAGCTGTAATAGTAAATATATATATATATATAAAAATGTAAATTTGAGAGGGGTTCCACATGTAATACGCATTTCGAATGCAAAGATGTCAGCCAATCACAACAGTTGTCGTTTACTCTGAGTCTCACAGCAGACACGCCCCTTCAAACAGAGCATTCAAGCCAGAGGGCTAATATCAGGATATAAAAATGCTTTTTATTTCTAAATTTTAAATGTAAAAATCATACTAACAATATAAGTACACCTAAGGAAACATTAAAAAGCATTTAAAGAAAAGGAAATAATCCATGTCATGGGAACTTTAAAATGTACATTTTCCTCTGATGGCCACGCTGAATTTTCATCAGGCATTACTCCAGTCTTTCAGAAATCATTCTGATAATGCTGTTTTGGTGCTTAAGAAACATTGTTTTCTTATTATTAATGTGCTGCTTACTATATATTTTTATATATTATTGTGATTATTTGAAAAGAAAGTTAAAAAGAGCAGCATTTTTTAAACTGATCTTTTATAACATTCTAAATGTTTTTACTGTCACTTTTTTTGATGATAAATTTGTTGTTTCTGTCTGAATAAAAGTATAAATAAACAAAACTTTTAAAATAATAAATCTTTTATTTATTTTTTGTATATTGTTTAGTGAGATCACATTGGTGTTTCTTTCTTTCAGTCTGAATGTCCAGTGGCCAGTTTTAAGCAGCACAGTGCTCCCGTGACGTCAGTGGAGTGGAACCCTGTTGACTCCAGTGTGTTTGCCGCTTCTGGAGCTGATGATGTTGTCAGCCAATGGGATCTATCCGTGGAGTCATGTGACATTGGAGAACAGGCAGAGGGCTTAAAACAGCTACCACCTCAGCTACTGTTCCTTCACCAGGGCCAGAAAGAAGTGAAGGAGCTCCACTGGCACCCACAGATTCCTGGAGTTCTCATTTCCACTGCGCTGTCGGGATTCAACATCTTCAGAACTATTTCTGTTTAACTGTGTGTGTGTGTGTGTGTGTGTGTGTGTGTGTGTGTGTGTGTGTGTGTGTGTGTGTGTGTGTGTGTGTGTGTGTGTGTGTGTGTGAGTGAGTGAGTGAGTGAGTGAGAAGAGAGACAGACAGAGAGAGAGAGTGTACAGTTCCAGGCAGAAAGAATATACACGTGTATCATTTGAAATGTACATAAGCGGATGAATGGTACATCTAGGTTTGCATTTCTTTCATTTTTCTACACCTTCTGGAACCAATTTGTCAACTTCTTGAGGCAGAAATACTTATTACTCATTAAGTACTCATTAAAACTCCGTTCTGAATCATCTACCAGTTTGTTGTTTGTGTATTAACTTTATTCATTAGTTATAACACCAGTATATTTACCGAATATTTACTTTTCCTTGGGTATCCATTCAGTTTAAAAAAAGACTTCTTTTCTCATAATGGACAAAACAGAGAAAGATATTTTAGTCTTTCAGTCTAAAGCTGCTAAAGGCAGACTGTGGATTTTAATTATTCAGGCAGACTGCTGGTTTTATGGTTCTAACCATAGTAGCCTTCACACATATTATAATAAACAGAATTCTTTTTGTTATTTCTTCATGAAAAATAAATGCCAACTAAACAGTTCATTTTGCATTTTGTCTTTTTTTCAGTTAACATCTTGAACTAAAGGAAATGTGCTAATCCTAGATAATATGCAAAAGATGGACAAAATCATGTTATATTCAAAAACAAAAAAATTATACACACAATGAGTGCTCTGCATTTTCTTTCAAGACTGAGATAAGTTGATCGACCCTTGCTAGAAAGAGGTTTTGAAATGGTTTAAATATTGAAGGATACCCTCCAGTGTAAGTACGAAGAAAGGACTGCTTTACATTTTTGTAGACCTTTTTGTAAATGCTTAACTCCACTTCCAGCAATTGTTACCTTATAAACTTTGAACTCTGAACTTGTGGTCATGTATGTGGCATTTGTAAATCATCAACACCATATACAGCAATTCCATAATGTATAACATTTATAATTATTTTGAGGTCTTGAACTAAACTATCTTATTTCTATTTATTTATCATTCCATCCACAGATCTGTCAATCCATCCAACCTTCCTGAAGCTATCTTAAGGCTAGATGATCCCACGCTGATGAAATTAAAATAAAATAGGAGGGAGTTAAAGATAGTATTCATTTATTTACTTGCCTTTAAAATAAAAATAAAAAATCAATAAAAATAGCATGCTTACAGAAATGCATTTGCCTCCCTTCAACACATTCAAAGAATGCAAAATGCCACAAAAAGTTGAATAAAACTTTAATTACACACTTTGGTCTAGCCCAACATTTTTTCAATTGGCAGAGTGGTTTGGAGTGTAAAATAATCACTGATTGTCTGTTATATATTCTTCAGCATTCAAATCAAACAACTGTGAAAGCAAGACAAAAGCAACTGCTTTTAAAAATGAAACTCAACCTATTAAAGCTTTTCATGCTTATTTTTATGGATCTAGTCGAGAACTAGTCAAATAATCAACCAGAATGTTTTCATTCACAGTTTAAAAGCTATATGCATTTTGCAGCTGTTCAGCTTTAAGACTACTTTGTAGTGTGTAACTATTATGTGCATTTCATTTTTACACTTCTTAAACGAGTACATCTCCAAAAACAATACACAATGTGATTGCTTATTGCATTTTAAGATATGAATGCATATGTAATGATGAAAACTCCCAGGAGAAAATTCCAGCATTTGTGAATGCATCCAGCAACCTTGCATCTTCCCACAAAAAGAAACGTTTCATTGTTGACTTTTCAGTGAAACTAAGCAAGTCAAAGTTGAAAAACATTGTCGTGTAAGGCACTATAGATAACCATAATATAAACAATAATTTAGTTAACTTAGTATGTTGTGTTTGGCTTTAAAAAGTCAGCTGTCATTCAAAGCATCACCTTTTTGTTCCATTCAGGTTGAACTGCAGGTATTCACTCTCCATTGAGATTAAAGCTGTGTTCAGTTACCTGAAGAAGGTAAAGTGCCCTATAACGGAGTTACGAACTGGAAAAACTGAACATCTACTGCTCAATTTTATATAGCTGAGACCATGGGAAATGTATGAATAGATTTGTTCATAGGCAATTCTTTGTAAGACATCACACTGTCCATGGGAGACTTTCAAAATTTGTAGTAAATCCAATAAAACAAAACCGCAACATTGTCTTACTTTCATGAAATAGTTCCAAAATGAGCAAACACCATTGTAAACCTGGAAAGGAAAGTTCCAGATTGTCCAGTTTTTACCTCGAGAAGATATTTTCATTAACTCTCTCTCTATGGATTTTTTTTTTTTTTTAAGAATAATTCTGTTCGTATGTCATGATCCAAATGCCAATGACTTATTTTTGGTCCTCAAATCGCTCACTATGTCCTTTTATAGGCCAATCTCATCATCAAATTCATCCTCAAAAGTGTATCCTTGTTGTCCGTTGGCACCTTCCTCCTCTGAATCTGTTTCTGAAAGATGCTGGTCTTCTCTCCTCCGGTCCAGCAGTGAAACTCCCTCATACTCTGAGCTCACTGAGGAAGAGAGGCTTGGAGAGTTGTCCTCTTTCTGATTAACCACCACTGCTTGTCTTGGGTCTTTGTCATGAGCCGTTCTCCCACTAATCTCTTGCATCCCCTTATTTGGTCTCAAGCCCATTTCTTCTTCTACTTCCACATCTAGCCCCTCGATTACTTCCTGTCGACCGATGATCTCATCTTGTTTGTTGCTGAATCGCACTTTGGGCCTGAGCCCTTTTGATTTCACACCGTTCGCCTCATTCAACTGCTCATCTGGATGGCTCCCCTCTGTGGTCATACTTTCCATCCTTATCCTCTCATTCAACTCATTGGCAGCATTCCCTGGTGACATCATCACATCCCTCGAGCTCCTGCTGGGACTAAACACGTCTTCATTGTCTTTGTGAGAACTCATCGTCATTCCGTCCATCACTCCCAGGACATCTCCTAAAATCGAAGGCCCTAAATCCAAGTCGAGGTCAAAGGAAGAAACTGAATCGGAGTGCCGGAGCTCATTTGGACCACTATCTTCTGCATATTCAATTTCATTGTTATGGTTCATCTGATTGTCTGTGGTCTCTACAGTGGCTCCCATGGCTGGTTGTTGCACAGACGTGGGATTAGGACTAGAGGGGCCATGGCTGGACAGGAAGGAGGTGTCACCAAAAGCATCTCCACCTCGACCAATGTGCATGGTGTGACGGAAATCACCCAGTGGAGCGGAGATCATGGTGGGGTCCAGCCGCGGGGTTCGAGAAGATGATTTGTGGAGAGGCATGGTAGCAAACTGAGGAATGAAACTGCAAAGTCAGATGAAGGAAAAGGTGGAATAAACATTTAAAGTGCAATACAATTCTTTATAATTAACCATTAGATTTTATTTAATATATATATATATAATATTGGTCCTTGTATGTATACATTTGTTTTGAATGTATTATTCAATTTAAATGTAGATTTTTAGTGACATTCCTAAATCTCCTATATTCAAAATTAAAATAATATAAATATTCACATTTTATTATATTTAATGGTTATTTTATGCTACTCACATTTTAAAATATCTTTCCTTATCCAAGTTTTTATTCAGTGGTACTCTGATTTTTAAGGGAGATGTTAGACACGTGGTTATAATACCCGATAAATTCCATATTTTATTCACAGTCAGATATGAAATCAATAGGTCGCAAAAAAAAAAAAAAAAAAAAAAAAAGCGGTATGATTGCGTAAAGGCTGTGAAAAAGAGGAGCTGACAGACGCTGAAGCCAAGCTCGGACTTGTATGTGCAGCGCGTGCTTAAGTGCATTCTTCACTCGAGCTTTCTCGCGAGGCGAGGTCGAGACACTAAGAGAAACATTATGAACGTGCCCAAGGTTTCATCTTTTTAACACGTTATTTGATTAGATATCTACTATTTAGATTTATGAAGAGACTGTTTTCTGAAGCTCTGAAGGAAACTCTTTTCCTTTCTCAGGGATAGTTTATTATAATAAAACTATATTTAATTGCTTCGACAAAACATTTTATAATTAGTTTTATAATTAGCGCGTTTGTTGTTTATTGTTGTTAAAAATCCATTTTGGGATCATTTGACAATCGTTTTTATACGAAGAAATGCGTAAAATCGCCATTTGTGTGTCCTGAACTATTCATAAACAACTGCAACAGCTGGAAAGCGAATCAGTTTGACGCCTTTAACAGGTCTATTGATTACATGCATACAATCACATTATTCTGAGGCTAGTTCAGCTGATGAATACTATAAAACAACTTTTATGCACATTTAATACACATTATAATAACGAAACAGTTTAATTGGAGCCAAGTAAGTTAACTCTTACCAGTGGTCTTATAATCTTAAGCAGAAGACCTGCCTTGTCTAGGAATGCTTCCTCCTGTCCAATGAAGCTGTATAAAGCAAAAATCAATGTGTTATTAAATATTCCAGCTTAATTCAATGAAGGTCTCCTAAAGTGCAAAGTCTCCAAAAGTGCAAAAGTTACGCGCCCAACTGAGTTATCGAATCAGATTCCTTTAAAACGACGGAATGAAACTTACTTTGATCACCGCGTGCTTATCAGTGAGGTTGCGCGAATTTGTTCTTCTTATAACCAAATGTTTCTTTAAATATCTTTCGCTTTCCCTATTTTACTGACTTTACTGGCGTCGCTCTTCTCTCCGATATTTCTTTTTTTCCCTTTAGGGATGGGCGAGGAAGTGACGTGAGTTTTGTATGGGAGCTGGCTACAGCTGTGTTACTGAATGAAAGGACTGACTGACGCAGCCTGTGTATTTTCCCTGTCAGAATAAAATTATTTCACACGGATTTTCGTCTTAATAATGTGTGGATGTGGTCCAACCTCACTCAAGTGTAGAATCAGGAGTAATTCAGGAGTAGCAGGGTTTAAGATGAACAAAGCATATAGGGTTTTATATAGGACTATTTGTAGATTGTGTTTAGTTTATTGCCATGGATGAAACACAATGAAACACGTTGTGGAATCCCGTCTGTCAACATTTCAAGCAGAGCTTATCGAATCAACCTGTTCTAAAGCTCTGTTTGTATTTTGTTTTTGTATCTCCATGTAAATGACTTTCACTATCAATATTAGAAGTGCAAAGGCCAGGATGATAAAGCTAAAGACTTTTTTAAGTTCAAAGTTGACCCTGTAAAGCACAACATGCAAAAGAATAGTAAGGGGAAAAAAGAAAGAAAGAAAGAAAGAAAACTAATAGAATAGTAATAGATTTTTTTTTTAAATCTTATATCAGTTTATCTTTATATCACTGATTAATCTTATTGTCTTATAATAAAAGCTCTATATTTTTTATTGTATATTTAAATATAGGCTAATACATTTAACATGATGTGTCTAATCATACACACACACACACACACTGCTATACTTAAATATACTCAAATGTAAACTATCAATCAGAGTAAGCGAAGACCGTGCATAACAGATTTTTCAGTGAAAAAATAATATATATATATATATACATCAACCTTAAAAATGAATGTATACATAAATATA
Source organism: Carassius carassius (assembly GCF_963082965.1). Classification (NCBI taxonomy): domain Eukaryota; kingdom Metazoa; phylum Chordata; class Actinopteri; order Cypriniformes; family Cyprinidae; genus Carassius; species Carassius carassius. The sequence continues at coordinate 15,930,734 of NC_081769.1, read as the reverse complement.
TTTATCGACCTTAAAAATGAATGTATCAAACACAAAGCAGTCTTTATAGAGTTAAAATTAATTATAAACTAAAGGCTACAATTGAGAGTCTTTCTCCTTTGGTGGCCAAGATTTCCTGCCTGGGAAGAGAATTCAAGGATGCTGCAGCTGAACCATGAATCACATCACATCACTTCCTCTTTCTTAGCACAGCTTACGTCACACTAAAATACACTATCTATGGGGTTACTAATACAATGATGAATGCCTGGAAGTATTGCCGGTGTGCGAGATCACACATAATGCCCAGCATTACTGAGTGGTTTACTGGATTAGAGAATCCTTTTACATAAATGAACACAAAATCAATCTTTTACTTTTACAATGCTAAAATAATAAAATAAACATGGATTTGTTTTTGATCTCCTGCAAATTCTTTAGAATGCCCCTACACTTAATGTTGTCACATCTTCCTGGTTAAATAAATATTACATAAAAAATAGAACAAATATAATGCTATTTTATAATTTATTAATATTATGTTTTGTTTTATTTAATATTTTTAACACTAATTATAAATCTCATTGTTTTTATGCATTTTTATATTTATTCCCAAAATAATAACTAAAGGCAGTAACAATTAGAACAATATATTGGGAACAATTTACAATAAGACTTCAGAAGTTAACATTAGTTAACTACTTTAGTTAACATGAACTAAGAATGAACAATAGCCTACTTCTACAGCATTTATTAAACTTAGTTAATGATAAATTTAACATTTACGAATGCACTATTAAAATAAAAAGTTGATTGTTAACATTAGTTTATGCACTTTGAACTAACACTGAACAACTGTACAGACTAATGTAAACAAAGCTGAATAAATAGCTCTACTGTAATAAATGTTCATTGTTTGTTCATTTTAGTTAACACATTAAAAGACACCTTATTGTAAAATGTTAACAATATTTATATTTTTTATTTGCGAACTGATATTAAGCTGTTCTTTTTAATAGTCAACTTATTTCCGGCTCATCGTCATAAAAGCTCTGTAAACAGTCACAGACAGGAAGATTTATATTTCACGTCATCAAGCTGAATGCTTAATAAAACTGACGCAGTCATCACGTTTTCAGACCATTTCAATTTTTATTTTGATGTGACAAACTAGTGGTATCTAAGCGGGAGAACTGTTTACTTACTTTATTATTAGTCAATAATGCCATTATTTTCTTCATTCAAGCCTAGAGCTTGGACGAAAACAAGACGCGGGATTTATCGCACGAACCAATCACATTCAACCAGAACCTCCTCTCACGCGACTCTCCCACAGAACAGTCATGGCGTGCTAAGGGTCTCTGCTGAAAGTCTATGGGCTGAAGGGAGGCAAGCCTCCACTGTAACTTTACCTGCGGGTGTTGCTGTTTGACAGTGTTACTTATAAAATCGGAGTGACTTTTATACCTTTAATGCCATATTTAGTAATATTTGCGATTTATGTTAGTAATATCGACATTACTAATTTTGTCATCCAATTTCCAAAGACATTGCCTCCCTTGCCCCCTTGGAGGGAATGCCCCTGAAGTAAACAGTGTAGGCTACTTACATTTGAGGTGCAATAAAAGCAATACAGTAGATCTCATTAATACTATACAGTCTATGATTAGTACCAGAAAACATAAATATCTGTTTAACACGTCAGACAATCATACCACAAGCTTTCGAAGTTGTTGTTAGTTGTTTTTATCTTAAGTAACCATTCTGATGAAAATGTTGCCACCCAGTGGTGTATGCTTAAAATCTTTAGGTCCTTAATTTAATTCAATAAACTGAGTTAAAATTATATATATATATATATATATATAGTTTTATTTATTTCCAGTTGAAAAAATCAAGATAATAAAATTTTTAATAAAACTAATATAGGCTATACATAAAATGTAAACAAAACTATAAATTAATATAAAATAAATTTATCTCTTTTTTGTCTTTTTATGGTAACCTGTTAAAAAAAACCGCAACAGCGACTTTTAATTTGAAAAGCGTCAGCACGTCTCTTCCGTCTAGTGTTGCTGTCTGTTGTGTGTTGGAGGATGTCTGATAACGCAGAATCTCCTACAGAAACTCAAAAAGATGATCCTTCGATACAGCATGCTGCCACTGAACAAACTGGAGCGTCGGATGAGAAGAAAAAGAGTATGTTTTTGGTGTTATATTCACGACCAGAGAAACGGTTATACATTAATTTCTAAACGCTGCTGCTGTGTTTATTATGCTACTTCCGTGATTTCGCGGAGATTGACTGCTCTGCCAGCCAATGAGGTTGCCGTTTGTTTACAGGCAGCCAATGTCTGGCCAAGCAGGCACGTGCTTTTTTACTTTGACAGGGATTGCAAGAGTGGTGTTTTTTTAAGGTTTTAAAGAAAGTTAATGCTAAACGTTAATTCACTTTATGGCCTAAACCATTCTTATAGTGGGACCATTCGTTTAGGTGATATTTTATCAGATATGCAACAATAGACATTACCGAGTAATATTTCACATTAAATTGCGTTGGTATGAACCCCTTCGTGGAACTCAGGGCGACTTTGAACCATATTAATTAATGTAGTGCTTTTATTGAAAAGCCTTTATCACTTCTGTTGATGTACAGAGTCATATTCCTGTACATTTTTAGCAGACCCTTGTGAAAAGTTTACTTAATTGTTCTGAATGTGCATTTGTAGTGTACTTTTAAACATAGAGATACTATGATATTAATTAAATAAACGATTCAAACCTTTGGGAGTTTCTTTTCTTCTGCTGAACACAAAAGAAGATACTTTAGATAATGTGGGTGTCTGAACAGTTGACGGTAGCCAGTGACTTGTATAGTATGGAAGAAAGAAACTCTTACAGGTTTGGAATGAGGATGAGTAAATAACAACATCATTTTTACATTTGGATGAACTATCCCTTTAATAAATATGTCCCACACATTGTCTAATTATGTTGTATATGATGTTATTCTCATTTTATATTTCAGTTGATGTGCTGTTGAAAGCAGTAGGTGATGCGCCTATCATGAAGACCAAAAAATGGTCCGTGGAAAGAGGGAGGACAGTACAGTCACTGGCTCAGTTTATCTCACGCTTTCTCAAACTGGAGGCTAGTGAACAACTGGTATGTGATTCACCCCCACCACGAACACCTCATTACACACACACACACACACATACACATATATATATATATACTTTATAGGGTTAAAAGATTTGAAATCTGTTTTGGTGTCTGCATCAAATTAAATAAAAAAAGTGATTTTATGTACATAGAACATGTACATGTGTTAAATGCAAGTAAAGTTTATATTTGTGTCAAATAACTTTTGTCATTCATTGCAACACATACTGATTTAAAAATGAAACAACATACTTAATCTGACCTGTACTTATTAAAATATATAAAGAAAAGTTAATCATTCTACATTTCATTATATAATTTGAATTGCTGACAAATGAGTGGTAAAATGTAGTGGTTTAAAGGATAGTGGCAAAGATAGCTAAATATTTAAAACTACAATTAGATTTTAAGAGACGCCCTTTCATTAAAAGAGAGTCTTTTCATGTCACCCAATATCTTGATCTAAATATGCCTAACAAGATTCTAACGAAGATTCCTATAAATTATGGTAAAAATGGTATGTATGTATGTAATAGTAATGTATGATAAAATTTAACAGGAAATATTCTAATAATGTATGGGGGGGAAAAAATCACCTTTTTGTCTTCTGACCCATACATTTTAAATAATTGTTACATAAAATAATTATAACATAAATTTAATATATTCATATATATATATATATATATATATATGGGGTGGGGTTGGCGCAGTGGATAAGACACATGCCTTTGGTGTGAGAGACCTGGGTTCGAATCCACTGTGAGACACCAATGTGTCCCTGAGCAAGACACTTAACCCCTAGTTGCTCCAGAGGCATGTGACCTCTGACATATATAGCAATTGTTAGTCGCTTTGGATAAAAGCGTCAGCTAAATGAATAAATGTAAATGTAATGTAAATATATATATATATATATATAAAATGTATGTCATGTTTTCATAAATATGTGGATGAATCCAATCAATGTCAAATCGCTCATGAAATCAAACAGGAATTTTTTTTCTTATTTTCTTATCTTTCTGCTCCTCTACCAGTTCATTTATGTCAATCAGTCATTTGCTCCATCACCAGACCAAGAAGTGGGTGTGCTTTTCGAGGTATGATTTTATTTTTTGTTGCACATCTGGCTTAGTAAGAAAATAGTATGTAGACTGAAATTTTCACATTGCCATTTTCACAGTAGTGCAGCCACTGCTGACAAATGCTGAACATCAAGTATTCATCTAAAAAAATGTTTAAAGACCTGCTTATTTTCTGACTATTTAAGTAAAATCAAAGCTCCACAAAAATAATAATAATCCAACAATACGTCTGCACAAGTTTCTGTTTTAACTTATAATTTATTAATGATAAAAATAGGTATGCCATAATAATGCAATTTTAGTTTCCTTAATTTCTATGAAGAGACAGTGTGTTTTGCTAATAGACTTGGTAAACCTTGTTGTTTTGCTCTGTTTTACAGTGTTTTGGAAGTGATGGTAAACTAGTTCTCCATTACTGCAAGTCACAGGCCTGGGGATGATTGTGCGACTTATTTTTCTCCCTGTTTCTCCATTTCATTTATACACCTGCACACATACAGCATCAAAAACATCACTCACACATCATGACTGTTTTTAAAACTTATTGATTTTCCATGTGTTATTTTTTGTAAATAATAAAATGTAAATAACATAGTCAAACAATGCAATGTCTCATGGGACTTTTTAAGTTGGAAATCATAAGAACACCAAATACTTTTAGCAACAAATTCTGATGCATGTTTTTCATGTTTAAGCTCATGTTGAAGTGATTTAAAAGGACAAGGGAAATATGTGATTCTCAGTAGTACAGAGTGATTACTTTTCACAGGAGGGGTGGGTAATGTCCCAGGACAGAACAGGTCACATGTAAGGGGTGGTAGAGATGTACAGGGGTGTGAAGAATAGGTGGGACAGAGGGATGTTTAAAAAGGCACGGTGGAGCAATGTAAAAGAAGACAGGCTTGAAAGATGGAGACGGTGCTAACAGATGGACTGAAGAGGGATTATGGATGCTCTTGGTAGAGAGTGACACCAATTTTCAAGGAAAGGCAGGAAAAGGAGGAGATTTGGGCAGGATTGTACCAAAAGGGGGAAAAGCAGAAATAATCGCAAAAGGATAAGGAGGGAAACTGCATGCTGAACCAAAGAGACGAGGACCTTCTGTGTTTAACAGATGCACAGAAGGTGGAATAAAATACAAATTAATGGATCGAAATAGGGAGTTATTATTACGATGGACGTGATGTAAGAAGATTAATGTGCACAGGTAAAAATCTGCTTTTATAATGCAGAATAATTGTTGATTTTCTTGTAAAACCACTCTATTTAATTCTGAATTCTGCATATGTAGTAATGTAATGCATAAAAGTTATTGCTTTCAGATCATGATGCAGTTTAAAGGAAAACCATTCGGTTGTACTCTTAAATAAATATTTGATCAAACATTTGTGTTTAGCAGACATTTTGTCTTTCATATCACTAACAAACACATTCAAATGATTTTAAATGTAGGCTCTACATTCCTGTAATAAACTGTAAAATGTGGAAATGTTCAGTTGTTGCCTTAAAAAGCTATTTCCAGTTGATCTAACCCTTGAAATTGAATCTGGTTAATGTAACCCACAGTAATGTATTTTAAAATCAAATGTTTATAAACTCCATATATTATGTAAAAAAAAAAATATAGGTATCCTTAAAAGAGTAAAAAAAGAAACATGCACACCTTCAAAACCTGAACAGATTAAAACAGATTATTAGAGGATTACAAGTAAAGTTAGACTTAATGCAAGAGCTTAACTAATAATTTCATCGCGTAACTTCAAACGTAATCCTTTCGAATTCCCTCTTTTTCCCTTTTCTCATTTTTAATCCCATTCAGAGCTGCACTGAAAATAAATAATAGTTTCACATCATTTATTGAGCATTACTTAAACATGTTTTATCTCTGGATTATACAGTTTTGCTCATAAATTTACATACCCCTTGCAGAATATGCAAGATATTAATCATTTTAATAAAATAAGGGATCATAAAAATTGCATGTATATTTTTGTATTTTAGTACTATCCCAAATAAGCAGTTTAACATAACAAATGTTTGTCCTGGGTTGAGAAAAATTCTGCAGGTCCTGCACATTCTATGGTTTTTCTGCATAACTGAACTCATTCCAACAGCGACTGTGTGATTTTTAGATGTAAACATTTTTGGATATATAAATGTGGTAATCTTTTTGAATTGGATGATTGGGGATGAACATATTTTGTATTCTGGGAAACATACAAATCTTAAGTAGCCTTTAAAGGACAGTACCAAATATGCACTGAATACTGAATATAGTGCTAAAAATAAGATCTTTAAAACAAAACAAGAAACAATTGCATATCCCCAGCTCTTGATGCATTGTATTTCCTTCTAGAGCATCTGTGATTGTTTTCACCTTTTGAAGTAGTTGTAATGACTATGATTTTGAGATCCATCCTTTTACAATGAGAACAGTTAAAAATATATACATTGTAAAAAGATGGATCTCAAAATCGTACAGTCATTGTTGGAAATGGTTATAATATGCAGAAGATGCTAGAATATTATGCAAAGAATGTGCAGGGCCTGAAGGATTTTTCTGATGTTCTGCAGGCAGTTGAACCGCTTCAGACAAACAAGGGACTCATTAACAACTTTCTCATAACATAACAAACAATCATTGATGATCCAGGTAACAGCACATATTATTAAGATATAATGATCCCTCTTTTTTTTGGTTAAAATTCTTAAAATCTTGAATATTCAGCAAGGGCATGTGTACTAGTGAGTGGAACTGAATATGATTGATATTAGAAGAAGCAATGGTAATAATCATAAGGCTCCTTTAATCAGATTGAAATTAAAGGAAGTTTGGGCAATTTATTAACCTCTGATTTGCCTATAGTTTGCAAAGCTACATAACAAATCACAATTAGGGCCTATAAAGGGCTACTCAGATAATATCTAATAAAGCAGTTTAATGTGATTAAGTAATGATTTCTGTTACAGCATAAGTAAGTGACATCAATTAAAAATATATAAAACAAAAAAATAAATAAAAAACATTAAAATTAAATAATAATCGGTGTAATGATATACAAGTGCCAGAAAGTATTAACACAAAAAGTCCAGTGCTGGGATGTACCTGTAATATGTCTTTTTAAAACTCTTCAAGGACATTTTGATTTTCTTTGTGTCTTTGGATAAAAGACATCTGTCCAGAACTTAGTGTAACATATAAGCCTGTGACATATGTTGTTCTTTCCTCTCTTACTAAGGTTCTTCCCTGATCTGACCCTCTCCTTTAATAAATCCACATCTTCATTTATCCCACCATCTGTCACAGGGCTCTCTTACTAATTTCTGCTTTATATAATTTTCTCAAATTCATTGTCATCTCAAAAGATTTCTTGTTCTTGGTTACTGATCCTTGTTTGCCCTTTATAAACCAACTCTGCCTTCACTTTGGGTAGCATGTTGGAGCACATGTCCAGGCGTTCTCGCTCCCTGCTCTCTCTTTTCCTGACCTCCCTTGCCCTCGCGTTATCTGTGCTGGCTTTCTGTACATCTTACTGGTGTGAAGGAACGCACAAGGTGGTCAAACCTCTCTGCTTGTCACCTGTCAAGATGAAGAACTGTGGCCAGAACAACAGTGAACCTTACACTACAGGTGTGACAAATCACATTCATGCTGATATTCAGACCAACATCACAATTTAAGTATGGCATTAAAGGGATAGTTCACCCAATAATTACAATTAGCTGAAAATTTACTCACCCTTGTTGCCATCCAAGATGTAGATGAGTTTGGTTCTTCATTAGAAAAGATTTGGAGAAATTAAGCATTGGATTACTTGCTCCCCAATGGATCCTCTGATGTGAATGGGTGCCATCAGAATGAGAGTCCAAACAGCTGATAAAAACATCACAAGTAATCCACACAACTCAGCAAAAAGCTGTGATTGTAATAAACAAATGTACCTTTCTTTTTTAAATATTTCTCCAATGATAAAAACATGAGAGAAATGTGCACAAGATCAAGCACTGATTACAAGTAAAAACAGTCCTAAAGAAATACTGCATGTTGGAGGAAATGTTATCAGTTTATGGACTTCTTTTTTTTTTTTTTTTTGCTAGAAAAAACAGTTTAAAGTTAAAACATCTTAATAATGGTTTTGTTTCTTACGTGCATATTTTTACTTCATAATAAATTAATTGATGGACTGGAGTCATGTGGATTACTTGTGGATTATTGTAATGTTTTCATCAGCTGTTTGGACTCTCATTCTGACGGCACCCATTCACTGCACAGGATCCATTGGTGAGCAAGTGATGTAAGGCTAAATAAGGCTGAGTGGGTTTTGAGCAAATCTTAATTTTTTGGGTGAGTATCTTATATTTTATAATGCTTTCTAAAGGAAAGCACAGTTAACAATTGCACATATCTAAACAGCAATGGTGTTGTTTCTTGTCCAATCCATGTTTTGACCATATTGGTTCATTCATAAAGATGGTTGCCATCTACTGGTGTAATAAAGGAGCCTGCGAAAAGATTCAAAGAAAAATCCCCACTACTAATGTTACTGATGCAAACACTGACTGTAACATCCACTCATTCAGGTTACTGTCAGGGGTCATTGGTTGCCCTCTTTTCTCCTCAGAAAGCCCCACCCCAGATCCACGGAACCCACTACCAACATTATCACCAAAGCGAAGGGAGGAACTAGCCAAGATTCGACAAAGACAATTGGCCAATGCAGTGCACTACATTTGGGAGACAGGAGAAGACAAGTATACCTTCAGATATTTCCACACAGGATTTTGGGAGTCCTGTGAAAAACATGCTGATGGTAGGAAAACCGCTCATCAAAAGACAACAAAGTTATAGTTCACCCAAAAATGAAAAGTGTCATCCTGAGGTATCTACTCACCTCATGTTGTTTCTGACCTATCATGTTCTTTTTATCCATGGACCACAAAAGGAGATGTTAGGCTGGATTTTTTTTATGCTGTTCTTCCTCATATAATGAAACTGAAAGTTGTCCAAGTCCAGTTTCCTGCAAAGTTTAACTTTAACCTTGATCAAACTCACCTGCCTGTATCTTTCTAGTTACCCCGAAGACTTTGATTAGTCTTTTCCCTTCACAAATTTATCAAATGTAGCCTTCAGAGGAGTTGGTATATAGAGCACAATAGTATGAATCACATTTATGGTGCTTTTGTCATTTTAATTGACACTCTCTACTCACTGTTCACTGTTAATTCATGGAAAAGAGCTGCATATAAGTTCTGTCAAATTTCTCCTTTTGTATTTCATGGAACAAAAGAAAGTCAGAAGAGTTTGAACCATGATGGTAAATAACATATTTCATATCAGAGAAAACTGTTCCTGTCATTTTCATTAAATTACAGTTTTTACAATCATTTGGCTCCAATTTGAGAAAATATATGTAATTAAAAATAAATAAATAAAAATCATTACTTGTAACACATACTGTCCTATGGGGCACCACACATGGCACACAGGAAAAAAAATGGTAGTCTAAATCGTGTGCACAATTAACTATTTCGTTCTAATTAGTAAATTAGTAAATTGTGCACACAATTTACTTTATTTTTTTTGCATGTCAAAAAACAAAGCATTGTACAATCATATCTTGATATATTCATATCTTAAGTAATTGTAAAAATAAAGAGGTAATTTAAAAAATCAAAATTACACATCTATTTAAGATGAATTATATACCATTGATTTATCAAAAACATGAGTGTGTCAGACTTTGTATTTCATTGGTATTCTTGTTCATTTTGCTACATTACAGGAGAACGGTGCCGCCGGTTCTTGGATCTTACTCCTGGAGAGACTCATGGTAAGATAGCAGTGTGTTTGAGTGAGTGTGTGTGTATGAAATGATCTCTGCATGATATAACCAATAATGTATGTAGGTGTAACTGTGCCTGCAAGGCTTTCTGTAACCTATTTGTACAGTATTTGTTCATATAAGTGCATGTGCTTCTCTCTGCCTGCTGCAGGTGTTCTGTGGCTGTCAATGATTGCTGAGTTCATGTACATCAGTTTGTTGGGCATGGGCTTTCTGCTCTTGTGGGTAGAAGTGTTGTGTGCTCGTAAAGAAATGCATGCACTCAAAATCAACGCTTTCGCAGCCATATGTACAGTGCTCTCAGGTAATATAGTGGTCCTTGGTTCCCTCTTGTGGTCAATTTTAGTATTGTATTATTGTTAATGTATATTATTTTGATTTCCCCCTACTTTTTTTCAGGACTGTTAGGGATGGTGGCTCATATGATGTACACCACTGTATTTCAGCTAACTGTGATCGTGGGTCCCAAAGACTGGAGACCTCAGACATGGGACTATGGCTGGTCATTTGCGTGAGTACACCTGCAAAATATTTTCACCCAGTTAATGTATAGTGAAGTTCGGCTTGATTGTGATTTGATTGAAGTGAACAACTTAATAGATGTTTACAAATTTTCCTCTTTCTTTTGCATGGTCCTCTCACTCACTTCTCGACTCCAAGGCTTGCATGGGTGTCTTTCAGCTGCTGCATGGGGGCTGCAGTCATGACCCTTAATTCTTACACAAAAACAGTCATTGAGCTACGTCACCGCCAGAGGCTTCGATTAGAGGAGACCCGTGCTACAAGCCATGCTCCGTCCTACAATGAGGTGGTCCCAGGTGGAGGGCTGTACTCCGTCAGCGGCCTATTGCAGTGCCCAAATGGGGTGATAGACTCTATGTGGGCATCCAATGGGAGCATGGGACTGGTGCAAGAGAGGGATGTGCCCACCCTGGTACTGGTTGGAGGATGCGGACAAGATTCGTGTGAGGACTGTGAGAGAGAGATGGATGAGATGAAGGAGGCCATCAATGGAATATATTCTCCTTGTTAATTGTTGATGATGTGAGTTGAGGAGCTAGTTCACTCAAATGTGTTATTATTTAGTCCCCATCATGTCATTTCAAACATATATGGCCTTCTTTTGTCTGTGGAACACAGAAGAAAATAACTTGAAGAATGGTAGTAATCAAACAGATTTAAAACATTTTTTTTATATACCACTGATGCCCAGTTGATAGATTTTTTTTTTTTTTTTAAAGGGTGATGAACTGCCTTTTTATTATTTTGTACTGTTCTCTGAGGTCACCTTATAATGTAATCAAGATTTTCACATTAAAAAACATCATAATTTAGAAGTGATAGGCTATTTTCTGTCCTGTTTTAACCCTCCTCATCAGAACGCTCTATTTGAATTGCTCTGGCGGATTGTAGACTCCGAAGTAAACACCTGCTACTATGATTGGCTAACAGTTGTGTATGTCTGACAGTCTACGTCCTTCACAGATATACACTGCAGTGATTTAGGTTTAAAATGCATAAATACTCATATCACACGATCTGTTTAACAGACAAAACAATAGTGACCACATAATGAAAACACACACTTGTGTTGTGACATTACTGTCGGATCCAGCATAGCCGGTGTTGTGCCGAATTCTGCACCCCTGCCAGATTATGCACCCCCTCGTTGAAGTCGCTACCTGATTGCCTAATCCTAACTCCTCCCCTAATCCTAAACCCTCCCTCACAGCTACTCCTAAACCAACCAAGATCTATGTGTTCACCTCTCTCATAACATGCAGGAATCGATGGGCGGGGCTAAACAGTCTTCTTCTGCGGAGGTGGAGTTTAGTCACACTATTACATCATAGAGTGGCACATTCCACAAGCTGTCATTTTTGGCAGACTGGCTTCAATATAAGCTGTTTTTAGACTAACTATAAAGTTCTGAGTTCTGAAACTTGGATGTTTTTATAGTACAATGACTGTAATTTTCTTTAATACACTATTGTATTGTTTCTTTTATTTGGTTTTAGAATTGACACCCAAGCCATGACAAATAATACAAAATAAATAAATACATAACAAATAAATAAAATGATGTAAATGTTAATGTAAAAATTCTAAAGCGTTGCTTGAAATATCTACTAAGTGTTGAATTGTTGCAGCCATCAAATGGTGAGATTATTTGAGTTATGTTTTTTCACACTTCTGAGAGCAGAACTATATGATAATGTAAGTATTTTGCACGTTTTTAACATACACCATTTAACCACTGTATACTTACTTATTCCTAGTGCCCCTTGTATTTGCATCAGTTGTCTTAAATTTAAGTTAATTATGACAAATATTTAATATGGCAAAACAGAGAAAAAGATGATATATTAAAGAAATCCAAAATGAGAAATGGAGAGAGAGAGGCTGCACTAGGAAGTTGGAGATTTTAAAGTCTTTTTTGGAATGTTGGACAGGCGATTATGTCAGTTATCCTAACTTAGACTAAGACAGTGAGGGAATTGACGGTGTCATTAAGAGCTTTTCTCTCCAACAAAATATTGCAAACCCTCTCATATACAGACTCACATTTACCTGTGTGCCAAAGTATATATCTGGTCAAACTTTGCCATGCATTGACAACACACAAAGATAATCCAGGATAACAAGTGAATATTGTCATGGCATTTTAAACCTCTGCTAGCAGACTGATTATTGTTCATGCCCATTCCAGCAGATCACTTGAACTCTTCACCTCACCTAATTATTTACACACAAATTCACACATACAGACACAGAACAGAGATAATCTTATAGTAGCTCTTACAGTTTCAGGTTTATTCCACAGCAGTTGACATCAAAAAAACTGATTTGCATACTGTTAATGGCAAAGGTTGATGTATTAACATGCTGGACGATAAGTCTGGATCAAATTATGTTTTGTTATTTTTCCACACAGTCTAGTGGCTTTATTGGCTTCATTGATATATCTGTATTTTACTACATTTTACAAGAAAAACATGAATGAGCCTGTTCTCACTTTGATTCATAAAGAAAAATAATATTTGCTTTCAGTATCATCATTTCATCTGCCAGAAACTCTTCTTAAGTCTTCATACAGAATTTCACACATTTCAACATTTGTTCCCAGATTTGACAGTTTCCTATTACTTCAGTCTAGCATCATTCTGTCTATCAGGACTCACTCAAAACATATTGAGGTTAATGGGCTTTGAAATATTTACAGAATGACTCATGTTGCACTAATACAAGAAACAGGACAGACATGCCCAGATTAAAAGTTAAAAACAAACAACATGGGGAAAAAAGAAATCAGGGGGGGAAACACTTGACCAAAGGAAATTATATGACAGGAAAAATACAGTTATTGTTCTGGTTTTATTATTATTTGTGGGGCTCATACTGAATAAGGTGGATCGCGCCTTCATTGTCAAGAATGCCTTGAATAAACTCACCCTCGGCCAATCGCTCTGAAAAGAACAAGAAAAAGAAAAAAACACTCATTGTCACTGGACAAACTTCAGTATTTTAACAGCAGCATTTTGACATTACTTTACTATGGCACCATTTTACTGTGTAATAAATGCAGGAAATGGAAACAAAAATTCAAATAGTACTCTTGAATCTTTTATCATGTGTCCATGGATAACAGATATTAGAAAATATATGAAATATATGAACAGTAAAGGGTTATATGAAAACTTTATGTCAAAACACATTAACATAAAAACACAACATTACCATTATCTTTTTTATCGAAGAACGACCACAGTTTGTCCGCTCTCTTCTCAGGAGTGTTCTCATCTGCTGGAAGATTTTCCTGCTCTTCTTTAGGGATCAGCTTAAAGATAGCCTGAGGATCGACAAGATGGAAGAAAAGGAGGTGAGGAGGGAAGAAAGAAATAACAGACTAATTGTAACAAAAATGTTCAATAATTTCTAAAACCTCGTTCTCTATCTTTTACATTCTAGGCTTGAAACTCCAGCCAAAATGAAGCATTTCATAATGACAACTTTAATTAAATTAATGATGTTATAATATAATAAAATATTCTACTTAAATGTAATATATCATATATTATAATATAGTTTTATAATATTAAATTAAATGCTGTAAATTATTTTCCTGTACTATGGGGACCAAATGTCCCTGCAAGAATAGTAATACCAGTCATTTTTGAAGTTTTTGTTCCCCATGAGAAAAACAGATTATAAATCAATGATGTTTTTTGAAAATCTAAAATAGCAGAACGTTTTATGTGAGGGGTAGGGTTAGAGTAAGGGAAAAGAAAACTGTTTGTATAATATAAAAGCCATTATGTCTATGGAATGTCCCCATAAAACATGAAAACCAGTGTGTGTCTGTGTGATTATTTTATATTAATAATATAGTCTAGCCTCCATTTCCAATTCTTACAGCATTTAACCCCAAAACACACCAAAACTAAACATCTCAATACAGACCTAATTCCTGTATTTACCCAAACATTATTAATTTTCAGACAAAATGTAGTTGACAGTGGAAATCCCTGTGACAGACACATCCATTAGTTTACTGAAGTGTCAAGTCAATGACCATCTGCTCTTCTGATGATGCTTGTCTGGAGGTAATCATCATAGATTAGGACCACTAATGCCAAGGGTCATCTACATAGACTTTAGTTTTTCCTGACCACTGCTGACCTGGATCCGAGGAGATGTTTATCTCAGACACATAAGAATAATACAGATTAGAGGCAGTGCCTCAGCACAGCTCAGTCTTTAATGCTCTTTTGCATTCAGTCCCTGGCACGATGACAGTGACATTTATACTTATAAATCACCAAACTAGTGATCACAAAGCCTGAGTATGAGGTCAAATGCTGATCTGACCTCATGGTGTGTAGCTGTGTTAGGATAACATTCGATACATCCATAAATGCTTATAGTAAACAATGCACTGAAAACACAACTGTATTCCTTGATTCTATACAGTTCTGCTGTATGAATGTATGAATTTTTTCCTGTTTAATAAAGAAATAAATAAAAACATAGAAGAAACTTTTTTTTTTTGTCTAGCTGGATATATACTGTGTAATTTAAGCCGCATGTTCCCACTGTTTACTGTGACTTCTACAACCCACTTATCAAGCATCTTTCTAAAGAAAGCATCTTACATCGTAATCGTCCCACCCACCTGTCTCTGTGCTAATGGCTGTCTGCGTTTGAAAAAGCTTCTGTCTACGTTTATTGTTCAAGCTAAACCATTTATCGGATAAATTATTCTGGGATTTGACCGACTGCATTAGCCATGCTCCGAGGCAACGGCTTGTTAAGTCAAAGCTCATAAGACATTTGGCTTTTTTCTTTTTACTGAAGCCTTGCGTTTGTTCAGTATTGCTGACTGAACAAAACCCACAGAGAGAATAGAGAGAAAATTGTATTATACATTCTGTGATTATATATGTGATGCATCATCAAGAGAAATATTAGACTAATATGGATGTACTAGAAGTATATTTGTGTAAATTTGAAGTATATAAGTTCTATTTCAGTATTTCAATACTGCGTTAAGCTAACTGAGACTTGTTGAAGCACTTGTATATTATTGCTCTCTTTTGATTGCTTCCACTGTCCTCATTTGTAAGTCACTTTGGATAAAAGCGTCTGCTAAATGACAAAATGTAAATGTACTTGGGACTAAATTGGCCCACTTTTTAGTTTATAAAGTATACTTTTAGGAATACTTTTAACATTTCCCAGACCCTGTGTTTTCTTTCACACACCTAGTCCTAGATTTAACAGTAGACTTTAACAAAAGAACATAAAACAACAAAGTACATAAAAAGACTGAAAGTAAACTTACCTAATGTATTTTAAGTTTAATAGAAATATACTAATTATATGTAGCACACTTGAATTTTTTTTTGTCATTTATTTGTCATTTGTTTTAGTTACATTTCATCGTTATTGGCTGTTCAATCAATGACAGGTTATAATTTGACTGCATATCCTGCATATAGGGGCATGTGGCCCTTTTTTAGTCTTTTTTTTCTGCAAAACTGTCAACTAGTATGCCAGTCTCGTGACATAAATAGCAAACTCACTCATTTATGGTATAGTTTCGAAAGGAAGCCACACAACAGTTACACAAATGAAGAATTATGAAGATGTTCACCAACATTTGACCTACCTGACAGATTTCAGCCACTTCTGACTTGGTGATGTAGCCGTTCTTATCGACATCAAAAAGTGAAAAGGCCCACTCCAGCTTTCGTTCCGTCTTTCCAGTTGATGTCATGTGTAGAGCAATAATGTATTCCTTGAAATCCAGCGTTCCATCATCATTCGTGTCAAAGGAGCGGAAGACGTGCTGGGCGTATGCTGCAGCATCACTGTCTGGGAAAAAGCGCTCGTAGATCTTTTTAAACTCTTCTGGTGTGATACGGCCAGACGGACACTGTTTCTGGAAGTTCTCGTACCACTGTGACAGTTCGTTCTCTGAGAATTTGGTGTTGAGTTTGAGATCCTCCAGGATCTCCTTGGACATAGCGCTGCTTTTGGCATTCCCCATTTTTGGCTGCTGATGGAGAGCACAGGCAGGGGTTCAGGAAGCGTTGTTTGTCCTTTCTGACCAGAGATACACTATATTATGTAGCTGCTCTTGCTGAGATGTTCCCAGGGAATCTCTCTTTTCTTGGGTGCTGTAATTAATGTCAGATTAAACCTTGGTGCTCCTTGTGAGAAATGATGGATTGGATAGATTGATAGATGTCACACCCAAGTGTTAACAGAGGAAGAACAGCGCCTGTGGTAATGAAGCTCTCAAATGTAAAGGGAAGAATGAGTGCTGATCGATGACGTTGGCTGTTGATTGGTGGGTTAGTGAGTGAGGGTGGGTGGGGCAGGTGAATTTAGGATGTTACCTCTGAATGCAGGTTTAAGTCGTTAAAGAGGGATTTGACATGGCTGAGCCTCTGAGCCCCAAAACAACAGCTTGGGACTGTCCCCTTTCATAAATGATTACATTAATAATGATTACTAGGCAAATACCCAGTTGTCACTATATCTTAAGCTTGTTGATCATATGTTATGTTTAATGACCTGAAACATTTAGTTTGGGTGACGTATCAAGAATTATTTAGAGTTTTGCTAGCTTAAATATGTTATAATTACAACATTACTGTCACGGCAGGGATCCAATGAGGCACGGAGATAGAACCAATTGCAGGTAAGTCATTTATTAAAGGGTAAACCAAAGGGGTAAACAGTCCAGGCAGGGTCAAAACCAGAATATCGAACATAAACAAGACACGAAGACAAGGCAAAGCAAGGCAAGAAGCGACGGACATGAATAACTATAGGACATTAAACAAGGACTCCGTAACACAGACTCAGACAGACCGGGTATAAATACACAGAAGGATAATGAGGGAACAGGAGACAGGTGGGGAACAATCAATTACTAACAAGGAGGAAGGTGACCAAATAAGGGAACAGGAAGTGATAAGGTGACAGACACCGTGAGAAAGGGGGACATCTAGTGGAAACCCAGGGACACAACCCAGACACTGTGACAGTACCCCCCCTCTACGGAGCGGCTCCCAGACGCTCCACGACAGACACAAAACAGAGACCAGGAGGGAGGCGGACAGGTGGAGGCTCAGGGGGAGGGACGGAGGGCCAGAAAAAAAAAATCATGGGGAACAGATACCAGAAGTGTAGACACAAAACAGAGAGACCAGGAGGGAGGAGGACCGGAGGAGGTTCAGGGGGAGGGACGGAGGGCCAGGCTCACAGAGAGGAACAGGGACAGGAGTGAACACAAAAACAAAAAACAACATGAAGCCCCTCCAGGGCGGGGCAGAAGACCACACCGTCCATGTGGTGGAGACTGGAGTCCCCCAGGGCGGAGCAGAGGACCACCACAACCGTGTGGTCAGGGCGGAAGCCTCCCAGGGCGGAGCAGAAGACCACCTCAACCGTGTGGTCAGGACGGAAGCCCCCCAGGGTGGAGCAGAAGACCACCACATCCTTGTGGACGAAGCCAGAGTCCTCCAGGGCGGAGCGGAAGACCCCCACAACCGTGTGGTCAGGGCGGAAGGCCCCCAGGGCGGAGCAGAAGACCACCACAGCCATGTGGTCAGGACCAGAGCCCCCCAAGGCGGAGCAGACCTCCGTGCGGCTGGATCAATGGGACAACAAAACTCTGGTAATCCCCTGGTGTCCTTACTGGACTCCAGAAGATTGGTGCTGGCCTGACACTGCTCATGAAGATCAGAGGTGACTTGACTCAGTCCTTGAAGACCACTGGTGACTTGACTCAGTCCTTGAAGACCACCGGTGACTTGACTCAGTCCTTGAAGACCACCGGTGACTTGACTCAGTCCTTGAAGACCACCGGTGACTTGACTCAGTCCTTGAAGACCACCGGTGACTTGACTTGACTCTGAGAGGTCAACGGTGACCAGCCTAGTCTCTGGAGGATCCGCGGTGACTAGCCCCGACTCTGGAGGATCAGCGGTGACTAGCCCCGACTCTGGAGGATCAGCGGTGACTAGCCCCGACTCTGGAGGATCAGCGGTGACTAGCCCTGACTCTGGAGGATCAGCGGTGACTAGCCCTGACTCTGGAGGATCAGCGGTGACTAGCCCTGACTCTGGAGGATCAGCGGTGACTAGCCCTGACTCTGGAGGATCAGCGGTGACTAGCCCTGACTCTGGAGGATCAGCGGTGACTAGCCCTGACTCTGGAGGATCAGCGGTGACTAGCCCTGACTCTGGAGGATCAGCGGTGACTAGCCCTGACTCTGGAGAGTTCACTGGCACCTGACTCGACTCTGGAGAGTTCACTGGCACCTGACTCGACTCTGGAGAGTTCACTGGCACCTGACTCGACTCTGGAGAGTTCACTGGCACCTGACTCGACTCTGGAGAGTTCACTGGCACCTGACTCGATTCCGGAGGGTCAACTGGCACCTGACTCGACTCCGGAGGGACAACTGGTACCTGACTCGACTCCGGAGGGTCAACTGGAACCTGACTAGACTCCGGAGGGTCAACTGAGACTCTCATCCTGTGCAACGGCGCTGGGCAAGCAGCCATCTTGGGCCATGACTCTGGACAGGCGGCACTCTTGTACTGTGGTGCTGGGCTGGCGGCCATCTTGTACTGTGGCGCTGAACCGGTGGCCAATTTGGGCATTGGCGCTGGGCTGGCGGCCATCCTGTACTGTGGCGCTGGACCGGTGGCCAATCTGGGCATTGGCGCTGGGTTAGCGGCCATCTTGTGCCATGGCGCTTGGCTGACGGCCATCTTGTGCTGTGGCGCTAGGCTGACGGCCATCTTGGGTTGTGGAGCTGAACCGGTGGCCAATTTGGGCATTGGCGCTGGGCTGGCGGCCATCTTGGGCTGTGGTGCTGGAACGGTGGCCAATTTGGGCATTGGCGCTGGGTTAGCGGCCACCTTGTGCTGTGGTGCTGGACCGGTGGACAATTTGGGCTGTGGCGCTGAACCGGTGGCCAATTTGGGCATTGGCGCTGGGCTGGCGGCCATCTTGGGCTGTGGCGCTGGAAAAGTGGCCAATTTGGGCATTGGCGATGGTTTAGCGGCCATCTTGTGCTGTGGGGCTTGGCTGTTAGCCATCATGGGCAGTGGTGCTGGACTGGTGGCCATCTTGGGTTGTGGCGCTTGGCTGGTTGCCATCCTGGGCAGTGGTGCTGGGCTGACGACCACCCCGCCGGAAGAGACCGAAGTGGCTGGGGCATCCCACCGAAGCCGATGCTGCAGGTAGCGCACGAATTCCCAGAATTCCAGTGTCTCTAACTGCGCCATCTCCTCATGAGACACTGGATCATCCAGCCCGCCATTGAAATAGTCCTTGAGGGCCGCATCGTTGTAGCCCATGCCCTCGGCCAGGGACCAGAACACCTGAGCCAGGGCACCCACTTCATTGCCCTCTTGGCGGAGGGCGATCAACCGAAGGTACTTGGTTCGCCGCTCCGCCATCTTGGCTGGGGAACGGAAAAATGACATACCGCTGGTTCCTAGTGTGACGGAGTCCTTCTGTCACGGCAGGGATCCAATGAGGCACGGAGATAGAACCAATTGCAGGTAAGTCATTTATTAAAGGGTAAACCAAAGGGGTAAACAGTCCAGGCAGGGTCAAAACCAGAATATCGAACATAAACAAGACACGAAGACAAGGCAAAGCAAGGCAAGAAGCGACGGACATGAATAACTATAGGACATTAAACAAGGACTCCGTAACACAGACTCAGACAGACCGGGTATAAATACACAGAAGGATAATGAGGGAACAGGAGACAGGTGGGGAACAATCAATTACTAACAAGGAGGAAGGTGACCAAATAAGGGAACAGGAAGTGATAAGGTGACAGACACCGTGAGAAAGGGGGACATCTAGTGGAAACCCAGGGACACAACCCAGACACTGTGACAATTACTGTATCTAGCTAAGTATCATTTATTTAATATTTGAGGTTTTGTTGAAATGCCAAATGGACTTGAGATGATCAAGAAAGCATTGCACAAATCAGTATGGTTTTGCACCTCAAACCATTGTTTTTTCCAGCAAAAAGTGTGTTTATGAATTTATATATTGCATGAAGTTACATAGTAGTAAAGTAATTGTTACAAGTAGCATTTTAATAAAGGATCAATTTATTTATCATATAAACATGTGATAGTGGTTTTCCCAATGATTGAATGAATGAATGAATGAATGAATGACCTTTTAGCTGAACGCCAGAGATCCTCTGTTTGAGAGAACAGCTTTCCCAAATTTTTTACTTGGATCACACAGCTGACTGATTTCAGCAGTTATTATAAGGGATTATTAACAGGCTTAAATGTATGAAAAGTGCACTAAAGTCAATAACAATAAGTCCTTATCATATAGTCATGTACTCAACTGACAGTCTTAGTCCTCTTATTGAGACATCAGATCATTTTGGCACAGATATTGGCCTTGTTGTAGAGAACTATTTTTCCTCATCTTGACATGTTGTTTCATACTAAGGTGTATAAATAGAAACATCAGTTAGGTTGTATGAATGGCTTTATTTGTTTTATCTTCTGTTGAATTCATCTCACAAACTGTCATCACTTTCACTGAGTAGTGTGAATTAAGTGACAGCAGCTCTTGATGATGTCTGTATCAAGTTCATTGAGGTTCATTCAAGACACCATTGTTTTTTGTTTGATTTTATTTTAATTGCACGTGGTAGTCAGGGGATGGTAAGCCTGGACCTGACATCTGCCGTACCCTCTTTTCCAGGAAGCTTCCCTTTTTTAATCTTATTCTTGTACTTCTTACCTCTCTACAACTTTTCATGCCACCTGTCAATTATTAGGTCTATTGCCCTCTCTCTGGTGCATGTTTACTAATATATTGTATTATATCTTTTTCAGTACAGCATTAAACTTAAGCAACATGACTTTATCCTCTTCACTGATTTTGGACGTTGCCCATAATGGGTTGGCATAATAACCAGGTTTTAAGTCTCAGTTTGTTGCTTACACATAAACTGTTGTGGGTACTAATAAATTCATTAGGTGACGAATGGCAGTTACGAGTAGCAACTGTGCTTAGGTTCATTTGTAAATATCATTGTATTATAGTTATTCCATATACAGTGTACTTAGGTCTCCTTCTCTATTTCCATGAAAACCATGTACCAATTAACATTACCTGCCAGATTGCTTTTTCCACTGTTACAGTGGATTTACACTGGCATTCAAGTGTAGAGCAGAGCGGGAATTTTCCACTCTTTCTCCTACGAGATTTTAAAGATTTTAAAGTGTTTAAAGTCTGTTTAATCTTTGTTGCTTACACTTTATTTTGATAGTCTACTTTAATCACTGTTTGCAACATCATAACTCTCATTAATTTGCAGCTACATGTCAACTAATTCTCATAAGAGTAGAGTTGGGTTAGGATTAGTAATATAAGTTAATATGTACTTTTTAAAAATAAGTCGATAGTTCATTATAGTCAGTGCAGTTGATGTCTGATGGGGGACGTCAAAATAAAGTGTTAGGAGATATTAAGCAGATAGTCTGTTATAATGCTAGTTCACATGGACCTGCAAAGTTATATAGGCCTATCATAATAAAGTGTTACTTTTTTCAGTACACTGCCTATGCAGTTATACATATTTATTATACATACACACAATGATAGTCGGACAGATGCAAGCTTTGTTTCTGAATGGCCAAATTACAGATATTGTGTACAAAAAAAAAAAAAAAACGTAACCACCTGCACCGCACAATGATTTGTTGCCATCTGCCATTTCTCAATTTATGAGAAATAACATTATGTTGTTCAGTAAAGTTGCTATGCACCTTTTAAAATATCTTGTAATGTGTATTTGTATTTATTAACTAGGCCTACTCTGTGCTGTCAGTACATTCAAGAGTGCCAAAACATTTAGCCTATCCTTTGAATTTATGTTAATAAAATTAACATAAGTTAGAAAATTAACCACACAACAGTCAAAATTCAAGTTTAATATATGGAACTAGTTTTTAACATTTACATTATTTAAATTAAAATGCTGACAGAACTTATCATCTATTTAGTAGAAAAATAAAAATAGACAACCTTTCACATTTTGTCTGGACTTTTCCCTTTCCCTATCAATTTCTTCTTATCAGGTCACACATTTAGATTCTAAGCTGCATTTGAAACTTTCCAAAACATTCACTAGATACAGGTCTGCCCTACCTTTAATCGCCCTGGATTTATTTAACTCCCTTGGAAACACCAGACATACCTCACCCTTCCCTCTTTTAGCACAGGGATTTTCTCTGTGCTATTCAAGGAATTCCAAGAGCACATCTAATGGATTACCTGTCAGAGCTAATTACAATGTGCCCACACTGAGAGCAAATTGTGACATGTGGTGTACAAGGATTGCTGGGACTAGCGTAGAGATTTAACCTAGTTGTTGTGGTGGTGGTTTTATGTCAGTGGAGTAAATCTGGAAAAATTGCAAGTGACAACTTAATACACAATTTGTCAAGACTACTTTATTCCTTTTTATAAAGATGGATAACATCAAACAGGTTGATTCGTGACATTTGACACAACAAGCATGTCACAAGATTTGGAAGGAAACACCCTCTTATGCAAGTGTTTACTGACGCCATGATGTTTTCAAATGTGTGCTGGATATCTTATGCCATTCAGGGTTGAACAGATCAACTTGTGCTTTGAATGAGAAGATTTTTGGGAATTCCTGAACAAGAACAGATTTCACTGATCAAGAAATTAAACTTTAGGGCAGGGGAGACCAAAGATGACATTTCTTTCAAAAGAAAAAACAAACTGTCTGCCTTTCAAAAGTTTTCAAACCTCTTTTAAAGGAAAGGGGTCATATGATGCAATTTCAGTTTCTCTTCGTAGTGTGACAAGCTCTTTGTGCATAAAGAAGATCTGTAAAGTTGCAAAGACTTAAGTCTCAAATCCAAAGAGATATTCTGTGTAAAAAAGAGTTAAGACTCTGACACAGTGTTGAAGCAGCCATGTTAGGGAGCTGTGTGTATCTAGTCGAAAGCAAAAGCACTTTATTGGCCTTCTGAAAGTAGATGCATTTAGGATTGTTTAAGATTACTTACAAGTTAAAACAGAACAGCAATGCATTTTATGGATGAGCGTTTCGTGAACCTAGGAGAGGAGGTAATTCTGACTTTGCTACGACAATCTGGTGCTTCTGAATCAGCTACTGTGTAAGTATGTTTTGTTATTAGTTTAAGTATTTGCTATTGATTGTTCAAATGCTAGTTTTGCACATTGTGTGTGTGTGTGTGTGAGAGAGAGAGACGGTCACACAGTGGAATCAGCTGTTTTAACTGTGGCTTGTGTGCTGCAAACACATACAAGCTTCATCACTGTCTGTTACACGAGTCTGTTCCCCTTTTGGGCTTGAACTGATCGTAAAACTAAGGACATTATTAAAGGTGCATATAAAAGGCATAGGCATAAAAGGCAAAGGACCAAGAAATGTACATCCAAAATAAACACTGGGTCCGAGCATTTTAAATAGCTTTCCTACATGCCTGTCAACTGTATCTGCATACCTCTGCACACAGTTCACCCAAGGTGGGTTTCCTAAATGATGATCCAAACCCAATGTACAAATACATTTTACATGTATAGTACAGTCGTGGCCAAAAGTTTTGAGAATTACATAAATATTAGAAATTGGAAAAGTTGCTGCTTAAGTTTTTATAATGGCAATTTGCATATACTCCAGAATGTTATGAAGAGTGATCAGATGAGTTGCATAGTCCTTCTTTGCCATGAAAATAAACTTAATCCCAAAAAAACCTTTCCACTGCATTTCATTGCTGTCATTAAAGGACCCACTGAGATCATTTTAGTAATCGTCTTGTTAACTCAGGTGAGAATGTTGACGAGCACAAGGCTGGAGATCAATATGTCAGGCTGATTGGGTTAGAATGGCAGACTTGACATGTTAAAAGGAGGGTGATGCTTGAAATCATTGTTCTTCCATTGTTAACCATGGTGACCTGCAAAGAAACGCGTGCAGCCATCATTGCGTTGCATAAAAATGGCTTCACGGGCAAGGATATTGTGGCTACTACGATTGCACCTAAATCAACAATTTATAGGATCATCAAGAACTTCAAGGAAAGAGGTTCAATTCTTGTAAAGAAGGCTTCAGGGCGTCCAAGAAAGTCCAGCAAGCGCCAGGATCGTCTCCTAAAGAGGATTCAGCTGCGGGATCGGAGTGCCACCAGTGCAGAGCTTGCTCAGGAATGGCAGTAGGCAGGTGTGAGCGCATCTGCACGCACAGTGAGGCCAAGACTTTTGGAAGATGGCCTGGTGTCAAGAAGGGCAGCAAAGAAGCCACTTCTCTCCAAAAAAAAAAAACATCAGGGACAGATCGATCTTCTGCAGAAAGTATAGTGAATGGACTGCTGAGGACTGGGGCAAAGTCATATTCTCCGATGAAGCCCCTTTCCGATTGTTTGGGGCATCTGGAAAAAGGCTTGTCCGGAGAAGAAAAGGTGGGCGCTACCATCAGTCCTGTGTCATGCCAACAGTAAAGCATCCTGACACCATCCATGTGTGGGGTTGCTTCTCATCCAAGGGAGTGGGCTCACTCACAATTCTGCCCAAAAACACAGCCATGAATAAAGAATGGTACCAAAACATCCTCCAACAGCAACTTCTTCCAACAATCCAACAACAGTTTGGTGAAGAACAATGCATTTTCCAGCATGATGGAGCACCGTGCCATAAGGCAAAAGTGATAACCAAGTGGCTCAGGGACCAGAATGTTGAAATTTTGGGTCCATGGCCTGGAAACTCCCCAGATCTTAATCCCATTGAGAACTTGTGGTCAATCCTCAAGAGGCGGGTGGACAAACAAAAACCCACTAATTCTGACAAACTCCAAGAAGTGATTATGAAAGAATGGGTTGCTATCAGTCAGGATTTGGCCCACAAGTTGATTGAGAGCATGCCCAGTCGAATTGCAGAGGTCCTGAAAAAGAAGGGCCAACACTGCAAATACTGACTCTTTGCATAAATGTCATGTAAAAGCCTACGATAAAAGCCTTTGAAACGTATTTAGTGCTTGTAATTATATTTCAGTACATCACAGAAACAACTGAAACAAAGATCTAAAAGCAGTTTAGCAGCAAACTTTTTGAAAACTAATATTTATGTAATTCTCAAAACTTTTGGCCACGACTGTACAGTGTGCTATTTAAAATTATTTAACTGTAACACTGGTTAAACTTACATTGAATGCTAAAACATCACCTACTGATTTTTTTATTATTATTAATGGTTCTGTGTAAAAATGGTAATATCTGTCTCCATCTGCTGGTCACATTAATTACTCTACGTAAGTGACTTGGTAAAACGTTACTCTGCCTGTCATGAAAATAACATTTACTTGAAAAGAAATCACGAAATTATTGTTTTACTAATACTAATAATTATATTCTGAATATAATAATTACATAATGATTAAATATGTTAAATCTGTTATTCTTTTTTTTTGTGCTCATGCATAATCTTGCACACTGCTTTTTTATTGACTTTTTCTAGCACTCATTGTCATGTTCACGTTCAAATCAGCCACTTGTGCGTATTTAGGTTAAAGTCAGAAATTACACGCTTTTAAAAACTAGACAAAGATTGTCAGCTTAATTATGGTTGCTGCAGACAAAGCCCAACTTACAGTTACATCAACATTACAAAAGCACATTTAAAAACAGTCTGTCACCTACTCATGTAATGTGCAGCACTTAATGGACAAACTACAAATGACCAAACTACAAATAATACCACATTTCCCCATATTTACTTTTTATTAACGTCGCTATTGTGTCTTACCACAAACCACCATCGGGTGTCACTACTATGAATTATCTGATCTATTTCATAAGAATTATAAGCCATTATTAACAACAAAGTTTAAGTTTGGACAATCATTAAAGAGTTGTTGAAAAGGGATAAATTCTGTCTGTATTTATATTTTTACTGAATTTTTATTTTATCTTGCCTTCCACTAGTTCCCTTCAACTGTATTTGAATAGACCATTTCTGGGGATGTAAACAGTGAAAACGAGCCTTACCTCACTTCCTGTTTAACACATCTAATTTTCTTCAGTTTTGAGAATCTGAAAAGGTCCAAATAATAACCAAGACAAGTTACGTTGTATGACAAGCAAGAGATGTTCTGGGAGCTTTGACACCATGGGTATCATGGTCTAAATAATAATGATCTGTGTATACTGGAATCCACTCTGAATTAAAACACCACATGCCTGACATTCATACTGCTATATATTTCTATAAATATTAAGTTTGTTACACTACACAAAACTCTGGAGTAGAGAAATAGATCAAATGCATCACTTTTTTTTATTCAATATTCAATATTACTTGCAAAATATGCAACAGGCTGCATATAAATAAAAATGTACAATTTCAGCTTCAGCAATTTTTCACATTAACACATTAAGGATTTCACATCTTTGTGAATCCAAAAACTCAACACAAAACTGACTTCTTAATTCAATTAAATACTTATTTAACTTGTCAGTGTTAATTTGAAAGATCTATTAACGTACTGAAATTAGTTTTGTAAGCAAACACATTTTGAACATGTTGCCTTTAACAAACAGGAAAAAACATTGAGGTAAATGCCCTTCCACCTCTGCTTTTACATTTTTTGCTTTAAGGAACCAATACGATTCTTAACATAAAATTTCACCCCCTCCCAAATTCTCCCTTGAAGTGCTGCTGGGGAGCTTTCAATGCACTCCATGCACTGAGCTTTCCCAGGAACCTTTCCTGACCTGATGCAGTCCATCAGAGTCTTCTCCACAGCCTCAATCTCCTCTGTAGACCACTTTCTCTGTGAGTTTTGTGAAGATCCTGAATAAAATAAAAGTAATTAGTAATTGTGATTGACTCAACAAAACATCTCAACACATTTTTGCTAAAATCCAGTTAGCATTGTTGAAAATTTGTCAATTCTGGCATGTTTACATTCATGTCACATATTACAGTTTTTTTCAGTCACTAACAAGCATTTGTCCAAGCAGTTGTCACATTTTCAAAACTCTAAACACAATTAGCACAACATCGGTCTATTGTGGCCATACCATTCACACATTTCATGTCGTTTTCACACAATATGGAGTCATTGAACACATTTCCACAATGCTTACATTTTCTTAACAGACAAACTATACCTCCCAACAAAATTATGGATTGTTTTTGTAGTATTTACGAATGTTAACACACAACATCCCACAATAGCAAAAACAATATTCCAAACCTTAGATACAGTATAAAAACCTCTGCTTCTGCAATGATATCAGTTCAAAAACAATATATCTTAGCTGATAATAAACAAACAATTGATTAATTGACACACAGCTGATTTATGTTGTGTAAATTGGGCCAACCACAGCTGATTCCAGTCTGGCTTAGACTCAGTGGCAGGGGTTATTTTCTTTTCTATTATATGGACACTTATACAATAAAAGGAGGACTTTGAGGAGTGATGTTTTTGGAAACAGAAACAGAAAAAGACAAACACTGTAATGTCTGGACGAGGAAGAGTAAGAACAAGGTGCCCAGGGAGAAGAGCAGGCCCAGTGAGAGATGGTGTGAGAGGTGCAGGAGCAGTGAGAGGTGCAGGGAGAGGTGCAGGAGCAGTGAGAGGTGCAGGGAGAGGTGCAGGGAGAGGTGCAGGTGCAGGAGCAGTGAGAGGTGCAGGGAGAAGAGCAGGCCCAGTGAGAGGTGCAGGGAGAGGTGCAGGAGCAGTAAGAGGTGCAGGTGCAGGAGCAGTGAGAAGTGCAGGGAGAAGAGCAGGCCCAGTGAGAGGTGCAGTGAGAGGTGCAGGAGCAGTGACAGGTGCAGTGAGAGGTGCAGGAGCAGTGAGAGGTGCAGGGAGAGGTGCAGGAGCAGTGAGAGGTGCAGGGAGAGGTGCAGGTGCAGGAGCAGTGAGAGGTGCAGGGAGAAGAGCAGGCCCAGTGAGAGGTGCAGTGAGAGGTGCAGGAGCAGTGAGAGGTGCAGGGAGAGGTGCAGGAGCAGTGACAGGTGCAGTGAGAGGTGCAGGAGCAGTGAGAGGTGCAGGGAGAGGTGCAGGAGCAGTGAGAGGTGCAGGTGCAGGAGCTGTGAGAGGTGCAGGGAGAGGTGCAGGTGCAGGAGCAGTGAGAGGTGCAGGGAGAAGAGCAGGCCCAGTGAGAGGTGCAGGAGCAGTGAGAGGTGCAGGGAGAGGTGCAGGAGCAGTGAGAGGTGCAGGTGCAAGAGCAGTGAGAGGTGCAGGTGCAGGAGCAGTGACAGGTGCAGGGAGAGGTGCAGGAGCAGTGAGAGGTGCAGGAGCAGTGAAAGGTGCAGGTGCAGGAGCAGTGACAGGTGCAGGGAGAGGTGCAGGGTGAGGTGCAGGGAGAGGTGCAGGAGCAGTGAGAGGTGTAGGGAGAGGTGCAGGAGCAGTGAGAGGTGCAGGTGCAAGAGCAGTGAGAGGTGCAGGTGCAGGAGCAGTGACAGGTGCAGGGAGAGGTGCAGGAGCAGTGAGAGGTGCAGGAGCAGTGAAAGGTGCAGGTGCAGGAGCAGTGACAGGTGCAGGGAGAGGTGCAGGGTGAGGTGCAGGGAGAGGTGCAGGAGCAGTGAGAGGTGCAGGAGCAGTGAAAGGTGCAGGTGCAGGAGCAGTGAGAGGTGCAGGAGCAGTGAGAGGAGCAGGGCCAAGGAGAGGGCAAGGTAGAGGTGTAAGAATGCGTGGTGGTGGCATTCCAAGGGCTGCAAGAACATTAGTCAGTGATGAAATTCGTGCCACTATCATTAACCATGTAATCAACCATGGTCTTTCACTAAGAGAGGCTGTTGAAAGAGTGCAGCCCAATTTGAGGCGGTCAATGGTTGCCTCCATTATACGCATCTTTCAACAAACCAAGAGGTAAGTATTGCATTTTACATGGATTGTTTCTGTTCTGTACAGTAATGCATATGTCGAATTTTTTCGTCCCCCAAGAATGCAACGTCTTCCACCCTCTAGGGGAAGAGGAAAGCTCCTAAATAATGATCAAGAGCTTGTCATTGTAGAAATGGTTGTTGCAAATAATGCAATAAAACTGCATGAAATTCAAACTAGAATTGTAGAGGACCATGAGATATTTGACAATATCGATAGCATCAGCCTCACAACGATTACGCGGACATTGTCCAAACACAGAATGCGGATGAAGCAGCTCTACACTGTTCCCTTTGAGAGGAACAGTGAGAGAGTCAAGGAGATACGACAACAATATGTCCAGGTATAGTGTATATTCAATTCAATGTCCAGTTCTATAAGCTTTGCACTTTGCAAGTAGGTAACCTTTACAGTAATAGGTTACAGTACAATATGGTATATAGTAATGACATGATTTATATAAACTTTGTTTCAGAGAGTTATGGAATTGGAGGCCAACCAGGCCCCTCATGAATTC
This sequence comes from Carassius carassius, assembly GCF_963082965.1. NCBI lineage: Eukaryota > Metazoa > Chordata > Actinopteri > Cypriniformes > Cyprinidae > Carassius > Carassius carassius. The sequence continues at coordinate 15,900,680 of NC_081769.1, read as the reverse complement.
ATATACATAGATGAGGCAGGATTCAATCTGGCAAAAAGGCATCGACGTGGACGAAATGTAATTGGGAAAGGGCCACAGTTGATGTGCCAGGACAGAGAGGGGCAAACATTACCATGTTCAACAATCACTTAAACTATAACGACTTTTGCGCACACAGAGGCTAAGGCAATTGAGCATAAGGAACACGTTTATTTAACATTTATTATTTCACATTTAGAATAAGAACATTTAGAACAAAAATTATGTCTGAAAAAAAAGTGCTGGCAAAACGAAACATACGCTATGGTTTACATCCCAGCCTTCAAATTTTTTGCTACAAAAACTAGCATGTTCACTTTGTCAGGTTTAAGGGAGGCCCTGAAAGACGTAACGACGTTACCTGCAGCACTGAACACACGTTCTGAGGGAATGCTTGTAGTGCAAATGGTCATATATTTTCGGACTACTTTGGAAAGCAGAGGGAATCGGACACTATTGTCCCGCCACCAGACAAGAGGGTCTGCGTGGGAATCCAGGGCTTCCTCCTGCAAATACCTTCTGATCTCTGTGTCTACACGAATTCTCTTGGGGGTCGGAGTAGATGTTTTTTCTTTTTTTTCCCAAGTAAGTCAGCCAGATTCGTTTTTTTGGGAGGGTTGGGTGCACTTGCTCCCTTTCCATCACCGTCATCACGCTGCTCTTCAGGGACATTCATCAACTCCTCCATGAGCTCATCCTTCACCTTGTCAGAAATGTCAATGTCCTTATACCTAGGGTCGACAAACGCGGTCTTTGCCAATAGCTGTTGAGTTGAGGGTGCACTGTATTTTTCCATCAAAACAGCAGACATTTTTTCTTTCAGGTTGCGCGTCAATTGGGTGTCCTCCTCAGCGGGGACCAGCAGATCCTCGGTGACTAGCTGCAGCACCGGTTTCAAAGAGGATGCAGTCACTGCTTGCTCAGAAGACCGTGCATCCGTGAAATCAGCAACATTTTTCAGGGCTGCATTCACCGATTCCATGACTTCCATGTCCTGCCACGTTGGAATTAGGTGTTGTGTGCGCCGGTCATCCAAAACCCTCCAAATGGCAGGGCCTTGTTCAAGAATGCGCGCAATCATTTTTTGCTTTGTTCCCCACCTGGTGGGGCAATCCTGTGAACAAATTAAAACACATTTAGGATAGACTTTGCTTTAACATTATTTAAATTTACATATTTTTATATTACTTATATTATATAATATATGAATTATATTTAATATGATTTATATTTTATATTACATATTTGTACATGTTTAGCTATATTAATATTTATATAGATATTACGTGTGAGCTTTTTGTCTCAGTGGTTAATGAAGGCTATTTAACGAAGGCATATAGAGTAATATAAATATGTAGACATATAGGCTAAATTAATATAAATATTTAAAAATCTATAATATATATAAATATTATTTATATTATATATTTTTACATATTTATATTTATTTAGCCTATATCTCGTGTGTGCTTTGGTCTCAGTGTGGTTCAAGGCTATAATTTAACGAATGCTATTTAATTTAACAAAGTGTCGCTGCTCACAATATTGTGGTTGTTTTTTACTTATAAATAAGATAAATATAAATAATATTTATAAATAAGATAAATATAAATAATGTTTATAAGTTAAAAAAACAATGACGGTATTGTGAGCAGCGACACTTTGTTAAATTAAATAGCATTCGTTAAATTATAGCCTTGAACCACACTGAGACCAAAGCGCACACGAGATATAGGCTGAGTTAATATAAATATGTAAAAATATATAATATAAATAATATTTATATATATTATAGATTTTTACATATTTATATTAATTTATAGGCCTATGTCTCGTGTGCGCTTTGGTCTCAGTGTGGTTCAAGGCTATAATTTAACGAATGTTTTTTTTGGTTTTTGGTTTTTTTGGGATTAAGTTTATTTTCATGGCAAAGAAGGACTATGCAATTCATCTGATCACTCTTCATAACATTCTGGAGTATATGCAAATTGCTATTATAAAAACTTAAGCAGCGACTTTTCCAATTTCCAATATTTATGTAATTCTCTAACTTTTGGCCATGACTGTATATACAATGTACTATGAATTGATGAGCTGCTGGGTTCATGAATATTAATCACGTTGTCTGCGTTCGGTCAAACTGATTTGCTGAAATCAAAACAGGGACGGTACTAGATCAGCGCCAGCCAATGAAATTGCCATTTGCGCATTAGCTCCGCCCACTACCGGAGAAACCGGTATGTCTTCTTCTTGTTCTAAAATTAATATGAATAATTCTAAATGAACTCCATTATTTTGACAGGAGAAGACAACAAAGAATAGTTTACATATAGCGTGTCGATTCAGCGCGGTAAGACTCTCGCTCTCTCTCTCTTTGCATGTGTGAGAAACAGCACTATCAGTAAAGCGACGGTGAGTCGTGCGCCTTCACAAAGAGTTTACAGAGCATCAAATACAGGTGCGCTGTGCGTCCATTGAGATGAACTGAAAAGTTCAGATCGCTTGATGGAGAGAGAACTCTGAAGCTCAGATGCTGAAATTAATGCAAGCGTCATGCGCTTCAGTCTATGTAGTAAACAAACCCACACGTCTCTGCCATTCATTAATTCACACCGAGACGCGCAGAACACGGATTCATATTTCAAACAACTCTTGCGGCTTAACATTTACAGATACTGGTCCATATGGAGATTTGATTTGATTAATTTATGCTAACTTTGACAAATTCCATGACTGTCCATATTAAAATGTAAGTTTCATTTTCATGACTGGATTTTGAGATTCCATCCTCATTTTCTGCTTCGGGGAAATCATAGCACTGAACCGGGTTTGAACTGGACCTCGGTACTACCGGTACTTAAAGAAACCTGGTACCGTCACATTTAAGTTTTTTTAGTACCGACTTGGTACCGAAGTACCGGGTCTTTTGACAACACTACTCTGGACTGTTGATCCCAAGTACTTTAATTCCTGTACCTTCTTCACCTCTTCACCCTGTAACCTTACTGTTTCACTTCCCTCCCTTTCATTCACACACATGTACTCAGTCTTACTACGACTGACTTTCATTCTTCTTCTCTCCAGCGCAAACCTCCACCTCTCCAGGTTTTCCTCCACCTGCTCCCTGCTCTCACTACAGATCACAATGTCATCTGCAAAAATCATTGTCCAAGGAGACTCCTGTCTGACCTCCACTGACAACTGGTCCATCACTATAGCAAACAGGAAGGGGCTCAGAGCCGATCCCTGATGCAGTCCCACCTCCACTTTGAACTCCTCTGTCTGACCTACAGCACATTTCACTACTGTCCTGCTCCTCTCATACATGTCCTGCACCACTCTGACAAACTTCTCTGCTACTCCTGACTTCCTCATACAGTACCACAGCTCTTCTCTTGGCACCCTGTCATATGCTTTCTCCAAGACTACAAACACACAGTGCAACTCCTTCTGACCATTCCTATACTTCTCCATCAAAATTCTCAGAGCAAAAATTGCATCTGTTGTGCTCTTTCTGGGCATGAAGTAGGGCTGTCAAGGTAAATTCGAATATATATTCGAATAGTTTTTAAAAAACGAATTTCGAAGGTGAAAATAATATTCGAATAAAAAAAAAAAGTGAAAAAAAATGTCCGCGGTAGTAGAGGCGTGGCTGTCTGCTTTGCGCGTGGGCGTGCTAGCGCGCCTGAGGGCTCAGGGACAGGTCACAGGAGTCGCACTGTCTGGCACAGCATCAATGCTGGAAGTTGACGCGTCTTCATGGAAGATGGCAGCAAGTGCAGAGCCCAACTCGACCGCAGCAGAGAAAGTGAGGTAAAATTGTTGACCCGCGAGATAAAGTTGTATGCAAGCTATTTAAGATACAGTTAGCATACCATTCGACCACTAGCAACATGAGGTCACATCTCAAAAATGTGCACCCAAATGAGCATGGCATAATGTGTGGAACTCCAGCTAAACAGTCACGTCTTGACACTTAACTTTACTTTGCATAGCCCGCCACAAGCTCTTTGTCTGCAACACGACAAGAGTCCATAATGGATAAATAAATTTCGTTCATTTGTAAGGACATGAGACCAATCAGTATCGCGGATGGAGCAGGCTTCGGGGAGTTCTGTCAAGCAATGGAACCGAGGTTTGATTATTTATCGTTTCATGTCAAGGAAAAGTTCCATGTTTACCACAGCACAGCTCACTCGGAGCATTCAATGTCAGTTCTATATGCTGTAAAACTTCAATTAATATTAATAATATTTGTTTCAATCACTGAATAAAGCCTGCTATATTTGGGACACCAGTCGCGACCTTAAATTGCTTGCACAAAACTCTTGATCAGCACTCAAAATGTGTTTGTTCATTTAAACCGTTATGCGCAGAGAACGTGAGGGTGAGAGAGTGTGAAGTCTGCAGTCTTGGACATTAGTTGATTTCCTTGTTTTTGTGTAGGTAATACATTGTCAAATATGTTTAAACTTAAATATACTACCTATACAAGTAGTTATGTCTCTTTGTATTATTTTGTCCTGTTATTGACGTAATGCGCGTCATTGACAACATGCGCAACCAGATGTTCGAATATTCGTGTTTATTTTAGAGGGAATATTCGAACGTCATTTTTGAGCAATTTTGACAGCCCTAGCATGAAGCTGTCATGATCCTGGCTTTTTCTTCCTTCCTCCCTTTTCACTCAGATTCATTCCCTCTTCCTCTCCTATTTCACACTGTCTTTCCTCTGCTCTGTTAATCTCCTTCAGCTGCTCCTCAATGACCACTCTTCTTACTCTTTGTGTTTGGCTTCTCGCACCTGTTCCCCCTTCTCCCTTGATTAGCACTCCTACTTCTTTCCCTCTCCTCCCTACCTGCCTTGCCAGATTATTCCTCTATTCTCGCTAACGTTGAATGTCTTCTTCCCTGTCGTGTCTTAGTCCTAGTCCTGTCTGGTTGGGGATTGCTGCATCGCTGGTTGTCTGTCCTGCATTTACCATTGTGTCTGCCTGTGTCCAGTGCACTTACCTCTCGGGAGCTGTCTGTGCCCGTGTCCCTACGGCGTGGTCAAGAGAGGAGTGAGAGTCTAGAAGTATTGCCACTGCTTGTCAAGGGATCTGCCTGTTTCTCTCTACGGTATTGCTGCGGAGCTATCCACCGTACTGATACCGCCTGGGTGTTCGGTGGTTTTTTGCTTTTCTATTTTTGAACTAGTGAAAGTTTTTGGTTCCAGTTTTTTCCCTTTGGGAGGTTTTTTTTTCGTTTCTACTAGAACTCTGTCAAGCTCCTGTGTTTTGTTATTAAAGACTGTATCTGCTCCGCGAATTGCTCTCTCTGGTCCTCATTCTTCACAACAGAATAATCTGGCCAACTATGGACCCAGCAAGAGAGAATCCGATCCAGACGGCCGTCGAGATCCAAGGGGCTATGCTGGGCAAGCACGTGGAGACCCTGGCCGCACAGGTGACGGATCTCGCCAAGCAGCTCCACCAGTGTTGTCTCAATCCGCCAGCCTTGTCCGGATTTATTCACTCCAAGGAGCCTTGAATTAATAACCCGCCGTGTTATTCCTGTGAGCCCACCCAGTGCCGTTCCTTTTTAACCCAATGCGAGGTTGTGTTTTCCCTCCAGCCGTCAACCTATTCAGGAGACCTGGCAAGGATCGCCTATATTATCTCTCTTCTCTCCGGACGAGCTCGCCAGTGGGGGACGGCAGTCTGGGAGGCCAAGGCGGTGTGCACAGAGCGCTTTTCTCTCTTCAAGGAGGAGATGATCCGTGTCTTCGATTGGTCTGTCTACGGGGAGGAGGCCTCCCGCCTCTTGTCTTCTCTTCGTCAGAGTAAGCGCTGTTACAGACTTTTCTATCGAGTTCCGCACATTGGCAACCTCCTGTGGCTGGAATGAGCTGGCGCTGCTCGCTCGCTTTTTGGAGGGGCTCAACGGTGAAGTAAGGGATGAGATATTGTCCAGGGAGGTCCCTACTCGTCTGGACTCACTAATTGATCTTGCATTACGCATCGAGAAGCGTTTCGACCTCCGCCGACGCGCTTGAAGTCTGGAGTCTGCTCTACTGGCTTCACCACCCGCCGATCCCCTTCCACTCTCCTCCTCAGAACCCGAGGCCATGCAGCTGGGTGGCATCCGCATATCCACGACGGAGCAAGAGCGGAGAGTTGTCAACCGTCTCTGCATGTATTGCTCTTCACCTGCGCACTTTGCCTCCGCATGTCCGTTAAAAGCCAGAACTCGTCAGTAAGGGGAGGGCTACTGGCGAGCGCAACCACTCTGGTCTCTCCTCCTAACTCCTGCACCACCTTCACTATACATCTTCACTGGCCTGGTTCCTTTACCTCCTGCAGGGCCCTGATTGACTCTGGGGCCGAGGGCAATTTCATAGATGAGTCTTGGGCTCGCGCACAAGGTATTCCCCTGAAGGAGTTAGACGCACCCTCTCCCCTCTTTGCTCTAGACGGAAGCGCTCTCCCGAGGGTTAGCTGTAAGACTCCACCCTTAACTCTCACAATTTCCGGTAACCACCGTGAGACCATTTCCTTTTTAATTTTTAATTCCCTATATTTCCCGGTAGTTTTAGGGCATCCCTGGCTAGTACAGCACAACCCTCAGATAAACTGGATTAAGGGAACCATTCTTTCTTGGAACGTTTCTTGTCATGTTAACTGTTTAACCTCTGCTATCCCTCCTGTATCCTCTGTCTCTGTTTTTCAGGAGGAGCCAGGTGATTTGTCTGGGGTGCCGGAGGAGTATCACGATCTGCGGATGGTGTTCAGCCGATCTCGGGCCGCTTCTCTCCCTCCTCACCGTCCCTATGACTGTGGCATCGACCTTGTCCTGGGTACTACGCCACCTTGTGGTAGACTGTATTCCCTGTCGAGTCCCGAACGCAAAGCTCTTTAGAAATATCTGAGTCCCTGAACGCAGGTACCATAGTTCCTTCATCCTCTTGCGCGGGCGCTGGGTTCTTCTTCGTGAAGAAGGATGGTTCTTTGCGTCCCTGCATAAACTATCGGGGCCTTAATGACATAACTATTAAGAACCGTTATCCATTATCCCTCATGTCATCAGCCTTTGAGGTCTTGCAGGGTGCAAAATTCTTCACGAAGTTGGACCTTCGCAACGCCTATCATTTGATTCGCATAAGGGAGGGTGATGAATGGAAGACCGCGTTTAACACGCCCCTTGGGCACTTTGAGTATCGCGTTCTTCCGTTCAGTCTTGTAAACGCCCCCGCCGTCTTTCAGGCGTTGGTCAATGATGTCCTTAGAGACATGCTCAATATATTTTTTTTCCTCGATGATATTCTCATTTTTTCACCCTCCCTCCAGGTGCACGTCCAGCATGTTCGCCATGTTCTTCAAAGGCTTCTCGAGAATGAAAAATGCTCTTTTCACGCGCGTTCTGTCACTTTTTTGGGTTCTGTCATTTGAAGGGAGGGCATTAGCATGGACCCCTCTAAGGTTAAGGCAGTTATTAATTGGCCAGTCCCTGACTCTCGTGTCGCCTTGCAGCATTTCTTGGGGTTCGCTAACTTTTTCTGACACTTTATTTGTAACTCCAGTCAGGTCGCCGCGCGTCTAACCGCCCTTACTTCTGTCAAGTCCAGTTTTGAGTGGACCGAGTCCGCCCAGAGGGCTTTCGATCTTCTTAAGACCCTTTTTACGTCAGCTCCCATCCTTATGACCCCCGACCCCTCCAGACAGTTCATCGTCGAGGTTGATGCGTCCGAGGTAGGCGTTGGGGCCATACTCTCCCAGCGATCTGCCTCCGATGGTCAGATCTAGTGTTGTCAAAAGACCCGGTACTTCGGTACCAAGTCGGTACTAAAATTTTTTAAATGTGACGGTACCAGGTTTCTTTAAGTACCGGTAGTACCGAGGTCCCGTTCAAACCTGGTTCAGCGCTGTGATTTCCGCGAAGCAGAAAATGAGGACGGAATCTCAAAATTCAGTCATGAAAATGAAACTTACATTTTAATATGGACAGTTGTGGAATTTGTCAAAGTTAGCATAAATTAATCAAATCAAATCTCCATATGGACCAGTATCTGTAAATGTTAAGCCGCAAAAGTTGTTTGAAATATGAATCCGTGTTCTGCGCGTCTCTGTGTGAATTAATGAATGGCAGAGACGTGTGGGTTTGTTTACAACATAGACTGAAGCGCATGAAGCTTGCATTAATTTCAGCATCTGAGCTTCAGAGTTCTCTCTCCATCAAGTGATCTGAACTTTCCAGTTCATCTCAATCAACGCACAGCACACCTGTATTTGATGCTCTGTAAACTCATTGTGAAGGCGCACGACTCACCGTCGCTTTACTGATAGCGCTGTTTCTCACACATGCAAAGAGAGAGAGAGTTGAGAGTCTTACCACGCTGAATCGACACGCTATATGTAAACTATTCTTTGTTGTCTTCTCCTGTCAAAATAATGGAGTTCATTTAGAATTATTCATATTAATTTTCGAACAAGCAGAAGACATAACGGTTTCTCCGGTAGTGGGCGGAGCTAATGCACAAATGGCAATTTCATTGGCTGGTGCTGATCTAGTACCGTCCCTGTTTTGATTTCAGCAAATCAGTTTGACCGAACGCAGACAACGTGATTAATATTCATGAACCCAGCAGCTCATCAATCCATAGTGCATTGTATATACATTAGTATGATAGTAGAATTTGTAGTAGTATTATATTTTAATAATAATTAATATGATCTATTACTATTTTTTTTTACAGAAACCCTCAATGACCAAAAATATCTTAAGCATCACCACCAGTCTTAAGTTCAGTTTAAATGACAAATATGCATTCATTAGGCCTAAAAGTTAATTTTGTTACTTAAAGGCATTTTGCTAGAAATATTACTATTATTAAGTAAAATGTGATACTGCTACTACTGTTGAAAAAAATGTATAAAGTTTTATTTTTTAAAGAAATAAATCACAATATTTCTTCCATGTTTTAATTTTAATAGCAAATCCCCTTATTTACCAAAAATTAAATGTGTTTAAATTTCATAAATTAAAAGACAAATTAAATTTAGGTGAAACTTGTTTACTGATTTTCATAATTATATAACTTGTAGAAAAACTTTAAACACAATTGTAAATAAGTATAAAGAATGGCATTGGTTTTATTTTTAGTGCTAAAAAGTTATTTTTTTTTAATTAGCATATTTTTGTGTTTTGCTTTGGTACCGAAATTGGTACAGAAGACCGTGGATTTTCACTGGTATCGGTACCGAATACTGAAATTTTGGTACCGTGACAACACTAGTCAGATCCATCCCTGCGCTTATTTCTCACATCGGTTATCTCCCTCTGAGCATAATTACGACTTGGACAATCGTGAACTACTCGCCCTTCGCCTGGCGCTGGGTGAATGGCGTCAGTGGTTAGAGGGTTCCTGTGTTCCTTTCATAGTGTGGACGGATCACAGGAATCTTGAATATATTCGTTCCGCCAGGAGGATGAGTGCCCGTCAGGCTCGTTGGGCGTTGTTTTTTACCCGTTTCGACTTTTCAATTTCCTACCGACCCGGCTCAAAGAACGTCAAGCCTGATGCTTTGTCCCGCCTCTTTGATTCCTCGGAGGGCTCCGAGTCACACGTTCCCATTATCCCTAAGGGGCGCGTGATTGGTGCGGCTATCTGGGGAATCGAGAGGCTTGTCAAACGAGCTCTCTCTCATTCCGTCACTCCGTGTCGATGTCCCACTGATCTTCTTTTCGTTCCCGCAGCCGTCCGGCCAGCAGTACTTCAGTGTGCCCACTCGTCTAAATTGGCTGCCCATCCCGGCGTTAGGGGCACCCTGGCATCCATAGGCCAACGGTTCTGGTGGCCCTCCCGCGAACGGGATACTCGTCGTTTTGTAGCCGCCTGCACGGTGTGCGCACAGACCAAGTCTGGGAACTTCCCTCCGGCCAGCCTCCTCAGACCCCTTCCCATTTCCTCAGGGCCTTGGTCCCATATCGCTCTAGATTTCATTCCTAGTCTCCCCCCGTCGGCCAGTAACACCGTTATCCTCACTGTCATCGACCGTTTCTCTAAGGCAGCCCATTTTATTCCGTTGTCCAAACTCCCCTCCGCCAAGGAGACCGCCCAGATTGTCGTTGAAAATGTTTTTAAGTTACATGGTCTTCCTCTGATGTTGTCTCTGATAGAGGTCTCCAATTTGCGTCGCAGTTTTGGAAGGAATTCTGCCCTTTGATCGGAGCGTCCGCTAGTCTCTCGTCCGGTTTCCACCCTCAGACTTATGGTCAGGCCGAACGAGCCAATCAAACCATCGGCCGCATGTTATGTAGCCTTGCGTTTCGCCCCCTGGCGTCATGGTCTGAACAACTTCCCTGGGCTGAATATGCTCATAATTCGCTCCCGTCCTTTGCCACCGGGCTATCTCCTTTTCAAGCGATTCTCGGATATCAACCACCCTTGTTCTCATCCAAAGACTCGGAGTCCAACATTCTGTCGGCTCAGGCGTTTGTACAGTGCACCTGGATGAGAGTCAGGTCCGCTCTTTGCCGTTCTAGAGACCGGACCCTACGGGTCGCTAATCGCCGCCGAGTCAAGAGCCCTAGATATATTTGCGGTCAGAGGGTTTGGCTCTCTACTCTCAACCTGCCCCTCAAGTAGGTCTCGCGCAAGTTGGCTCCCCATTGCGTTGGTGTGTTTCGAATTTCTAAGATTATCAGTCCTGTCGCGGTCCGCCTCCAACTCCCTCGTAATATCCGCCGCGTCCATCCTGTCTTTCATGTCTCTTGCATCAAGCCGGTTATCCAGGTCCCACCCCAACCCCCCCCCCCCCGTGCAGATCGAGGGATCCCGTCTATAGGGTTCGTAGGTTATTAGACATCCGCCGCCAGGGTCAGGGTCAGCAGTACTTAGTGGACTGGGTGGGTTATGGCCCCGAGGAGAGAAGTTGGATCCCCTCCCGGGACGTTCTGGACCGTTTGCTTATTGATGATTTCCTCCGCTCCCGCCAGTCTTTCCCCTCGGGAGCTGTCTGTGCCCGTGACCCTATGGCGTGGTCAAGAGAGGAGTGAGAGTCTAGAAGTATTGCCGCTGCTCGTCAACGGATCTGCATGTTTCTCTCTACGGTGTTGCTGCGGAGCTGTCCACCGTACTGATACCGCCTGGGCGGTTGGTGGTTTTTTGCTTTTCTATTTTTGAACTAGTGAAAGTTTTTGGTTCCAGTTTTTTCCCTTTGGGAGGTTTTTTCGTTTCTACTAGAACTCTGTCAAGCTCCTGTGTTTTGTTATTAAAGACTGTACCTGCTCCGTGAATTGCTCTCTCTGGTCCTGTTTCTTCACAACAGAAGCCATACTGCTGCTCACAAATTTCCACTACCTTTAATCAGAACAAGTAAAAGAGTACAAATCAGGCAGCCTATTAAAGCTTTATTTTAGGCATCCCTTGGCTCACCGTCTAGAGTGCCTACTATGTCTGAATCTAACACAGGCCCTTTACTGTAAGCTAACCACTGACTAGAGAGACCTGCTAACTGAAAACAAGAAGTTTGATGTTATGATAACTCAAAAGTAACTTAAATAACTCAAAATTCACGTTTTAACAAACATAAGACTGACCTAGCAAATGAAGCCATACAAAAGACTTACAACCAACTTTGTTTTCATGCTGTGATATAAATATAAAGTCTTTTCCCCTTCATCATTTAAAGTTTTTGTGTACGCCTTCATGTATCGTTCTTCACAAGCTTTGTGATGCGCTCTAAGTTTCTGGAGGCGACTCAAGTGATACAAGACAAAAAAACTACATTTGAAAGTTTTTTGGAAGCTTTTCTTTTGCCATTTATGCTACCTTCAGAACTGAACCTTTAAATAAGAACTTTTTGTTGACAGCAGACACAGAGGTGAGCCAAAGGAGATTCCCTATATTCCACTAAACAACTTGTTAAGAGTTAAATTAGTAATGTCAACTGTGTTTGACTGGCAGGGTTCAGGTGGGTGACTGACACAAACTTGTCTATGCTTGCTGGTGCAGACTGGCTTTTGTAAAGGCTTGGGAGAGTTTAGGTGTTCAGACCTGTGAATCACTAGTGGCTGCCTACCTTTGCCTTCTTTTCAGGACCATCTGTCACATCATCCACTGTAATGGAATTCACAGAAGACAGAAATGTTGTTTAGGTTCACAAAGAACAATGCCAACTTGAGGCTGTTCAAACTTTAGTAAAATATTTTTCCATTTTGTTTCCTCCTACTAGTTCTAGGCTTAAACCCGAAAAGAAATCTCAGTATGGAATAACAAATCCAAAAGACTAACCAATAGACTTTACACATTCTTACAGTTAATTACGTAATAATATCTGTGTCCAGTTACTGTTAAAAGTACTTAGTTAAGGGACAATTGTCCAAATTTATTTTGAACTTTAGAGAAGCCATTAGATGTTAATTTTCACCAACAATGAATGCATGAAAAAATAAAAATGTAATATTTCAGAAAGGTATTTGTCACAATGACAATCATATGTCTAGTCCTTTTATACTGTTTAATGCTACCGTACAAAATATTCTGTAATTTGAAAGCATTTCTGTCACAGTGTCTGGGTTGTGTTCCCTGGGTTTCCACTAGGTGTCCTCCTTTCTCACGGTGTCTTTCTCCTTATCACTTCCTGTTCCCTTATTTGGTCACCTTCCTCCTGTTTAGTAATTGATTGTTCCCCACCTGTCTCCTGTTCCCTCATTATCCTTCTGTTTATACCCGGTCTGTCTGAGTCTGTGTTACGGAGTCCTTGTTTAATGTTGAGGTTATTTCATGTCCGTCATCTTGCCTTGCCTTGCCTTGCCTTCGTGTCTTGTTTATGTTGGATTTGGATATTCTGGTTTTGACCCTGCCTGGACTGTTTACCCCTTTGGATCACCCTTTAAATAAATATCATACCCGCACCTGGTTCTCTCTCCTGTGTTCTCTGTAACACCGATCGTGACGGAAGGACTCCGTCACACTAAGAACCAGCGGTATGTCTGCCTATGTCTCATCCCCAGCCACAGAGCAGGAGAGAGACGGTTTTGAGGGAACTCGCCTGGTGGTTTTCCGGGGGACCAGGGGAGGTCACCGAGGAGGGAGTGGTCGAGAGGAGACTCGGCATCGCTCTCAACCATGGCCTCCCTTCGACCCGGGGCTCGTGTGGAATGGGTCAGAGCCACCATCTCACCATGGCAGACAGAGAGGAGAGAAGAAGCGCACGCCCGCCATGGTGGCGCCACTGCCCATGATGGCCGCTAGATCAGCGCCAAGAGGCAGGATGGACGCCAGCACAGCGCCACAGCACAAGGTGGTCACCAGTCCAGCGCCACGGTGCAAGATGGCCACCAGCTCAGCGCCAACGCCCAAGATGGCCGCGGACTCATTCTTGGATTATTTCTCCACTCTGTCAAAGATCCTAGAGATTCCTAAGACTGTTCATGTCGCAGCTGCTGAGCCAGCGCCACAACCCAAGATGGCCACCAGCCCAGCGCCACAGCACCAGGTGGTCGCCAGCCCAGCACCACAACCCAAGATGGCCGCTAACCCAGCGCCAAAGCCAAAGATGGCCTCTCGTCCAGAGTCCTGGCCCAAGATGGCCGCCAATCCAGCCCAGCGCCACAGCACAAGAGGGCCGCTAACCCAGCGCCAATGCCCAAATTGGCCACCATTCCAGCGCCATAGCCCAAGATGGCCGCCAGCCCAGCGCCAATGCTCAAATTGGCCACCGGTTCAGCGCCACAGCCCAAGATGGCCGTCAGCCTAGCGCCACAGCACAAGATGGCCGTCAGTCCAGCGCCACGGCACAAGATGGCCACCAGTCCAGCGCCACAACCCCAGATGGCCGCCAGCCCAGCACCACAGTACAAGATGGCAGCCTGGCCAGAGTCAAGGCCCAAGATGGCTGCTTGCCCAGCGCCGCTACACAGGATGAGAGTCTCAGCTGACCCTCCGGAGTCGATTCAGGTGCCAGTTGACCCTCCAGAGTCGAGTCAGGTGCCTGTGAACTCTCCAGAGTCGAGTCAGGTGCCAGTGAACTCTCCAGAGTCGAGTCAGGTGCCAGTGAACTCTCCAGAGTCGAGTCAGGGGCCAGTGAACTCTCCAGGGTCGAGTCAGGTGCCGGGGAACACTCCAGAGTCGAGTCAGGTGCCAGCGACCTCTCCAGAGTCGAGTCAGGTGCCAGCGACCTCTCCAGAGTCGAGTCAGGTGCCAGCGACCTCTCCAGAGTCAGGGCTAGTCACAGCTGATCCTCCAGAGTCAGGGCTAGTCACCGCTGATCCTCCAGAGTCAGGGCTAGTCACCGCTGATCCTCCAGAGTCAGGGCTAGTCACCGCTGATCCTCCAGAGTCAGGGCTAGTCACCGCTGATCCTCCAGAGTCAGGGCTAGTCACCGCTGATCCTCCAGAGTCAGGGCTAGTCACCGTTGACCTTTCAGAGTCAGGGCTAGTCACCGGTCTTCAAGGACTGAGTCAAGTCACCGGTGATCTTCATGAGCAAATACAAGTCACCATTGATCTTCATGAGCAAATACAAGTCACCAATGATCTTCATGAGCAGTGTCAGGCCAGCACCAATCTTCTGGAGTCCAGTAAGGACATCAGGGGATTACCAGAGTTTCGTCGTCCCGTTGGTCCAGCTGCACGGAGGTCTGCTCCGCCTTGGGGGGCTCTGGTCCTGACCACATGGCTGTGGTGGTCTTCTGCTCCGCCCTGGGGGCCTTCCGCCCTGACCACACGGCTGTGGGGGTCTTCCGCTCCGCCCTGGAGGACTCTGGCTTCGTCCACAAGGATGTGGTGGTCTTCTGCTCCGCCCTGGGGGGCTTCCGTCCTGACCACACGGTTGTGGTGGTCTTCTGCTCCGCCCTGGGGGGCTTCCGTCCTGACCACACGGTTGTGGTGGTCTTCTGCTCCGCCCTGGGGGGCTTCCGCCTTGACCACACGGCTGTGGTGGTCTTCTGCTCCGCACTGAGGGGCGCCACATGATGTCCTTATGGATTTCTGTTTTGTGTTTCTTGGTTTCTGTTATGTTTCTGTCTGTTCCCCTCAGTGAGTCTGGCCCTCCAACCCTCCCCCTGAGCCTCCACCTGTCCGCCTCCCTCCTGGTCTGTGTCGTGTCTTGTCGTGGAGCGTCTGGGAGCCGCTCCGTAGAGGTGGGGTCCTGTCACAGTGTCTGGGTTGTGTTCCCTGGGTTTCCACTAGGTGTCCTCCTTTCTCACGGTGTCTTTCTCCTTATCACTTCCTGTTCCCTTATTTGGTCACCTTCCTCCTGTTTAGTAATTGATTGTTCCCCACCTGTCTCCTGTTCCCTCATTATCCTTCTGTGTATTTATACCCGGTCTGTCTGAGTCTGTGTTACGGAGTCCTTGTTTAATGTTGAGGTTATTTCATGTCCGTCATCTTGCCTTGCCTTGCCTTGCCTTGTCTTCGTGTCTTGTTTATGTTGGATTTGGATATTCTGGTTTTGACCCTGCCTGGACTGTTTACCCCTTTGGATTACCCTTTAAATAAATATCATACCCGCACTTGGTTCTCTCTCCTGTGTTCTCTGTAACACCGATCGTGACAATTTCAAATATTTAACAAAAAAGCATACATTAAATTGGTTTTTAAAATGTAAATTTTCACTAAAGGCAGCAGATATAATAACCTTACTTTCTACAGATGATCTCTTTTCTTTTTTAATAGGGGTGCTCCGAACAGGATTTTTGAGGCCGATCGCCGAACACAGAAAGCAGTATCTGCGGATACCGATAACCGATACAGATCTTTTTAAAGGCTTCTTTTTATCATTTATAACTATATATATTGATACTCCAATCAGGATTTTTAGATATTTATTTGGGGCCTGAATTTAATTTTTGAAATGGGGTAATTCCCCTCTTAGGAGACTCTTGTGTGAGGGGAAGCAACACAGACTGTGCTTTCACACAAGAGTCTGCTGCTGATTTTGATTTCAAATCCAAACATTTTCACTGAAAATACTTTTTCAGCATTGCAATTATAATTATTTTTTACACATTACAGTAATACAATTTTTATCAGACATGTTTAAACAAATATATAAGCAACACATTATTCGATACTTTTACTTTTGCATCTACTTCTACATATTAATTTGCTCAAGCAAGTGGCAAAACATTTAAACTACTTTTCTTACTTTATCACAAACTTACCATTAACAGAAAAAGTCAGCTCTATTGCCTTTCCTTTTTTTAAATATTTATTACAAGCAATCCTGCCTTTCATAAAGAACTTTGTTTTTCTTCCTCTAAGAGTGCCATCTTATTGCCTTGTTTATTTAAAAGTGCTCTTTCTCTTTAAACCTAGCCAAAAAGACTTCAATAATATGCATGTATGGTACTACATTTACGTGTCAATCCGTTAATGTTTACTGAAAACAATGACTGTTATTTAGTGACGATGTGACACTGTCTCGATTGTCCAAGTGACAATTCCTGTGTAAACTCTGCAGCTTGCATATAAAAAGATTTGTCTTTGTGTGGTGATTTGAAGCCATTTGAGTATGTTGAGAGAGAAAGAGAGAGAGCGCGCGGTGATTCACTCCCGCTGTTTGTGAAGTTACTTCTCTCACACAAGGTTTTCAAACTACTTTATAAGTTATTTAATGCAAAAATATAACATTATAATTATTTCACCCACAGCAGACAGATGCCGCTGCACGTCGTGCCAAACCTCTCACTGCAGCATCATCAGCTTGAGATCGGTTTTATGACATCGACCTTTTTAGAGAACGCCAATCAATCATCCCAAAGTGATTATCGGCCGACTGTGATGGGTAGCCAATCAATTGGAGCACCCCTAGTTTTTAATAAACCCACAAAGAAAATTTATAATCAAGTTATAACTACAACAAAGAAAAATTAAGTTTCCATAAATTAACCTTAGATTGTGCTAATTACATAAAACATCCCTTAACTACTTTGTGATAATGTAGTGGCCTTAAAGGGTTAGTTCACCCGAGAATGAAAATCTGTCTATCTTCTACTCACCCTTGAAGTATTCTAGGTGTGTGACTTACCTCTTTCAGAATAATCCAGTCTGACTTATATTAAAAATTGTCCTTATATTAAAAATTGATTGAGAACAAAACAAAACCCTGGTCATGAATTAGAAGCACAAAACAAGGATTTGTAAAGAAAAACGTTGGAGGATTTCGATATAAGTGAAGAGGAGACTGGTTTTCCTTTGCTATATGTCCCAGAAGCGCAGGTGCGACACATACGTCTTCATCATTCCCAAAATCAACAGATGTGAGAAAAAAGTGTTTATTACGTTTGAAATCTGTATATTTATCTTACAAAAACACATGGATTTGCTACAGGAGGCCTTTATCACCCCCTGGAGCTGTGTGAGGGACGTTTTAACCTTTTCAGTGGTGAGTTTAAAATATTCCAGCTGTCCCCCCAGAGTGAGTTTAAGATGACCGTTATTTTAGAACGTTCCCCTTACTGTTTCCATGGCGACGCGTCAGGCTTGTCACATGACACACCGCGTCTACAATAACACTGTATGACAGATGGATCGCTTTTATTTAGTTTTTCCTTTTTTTATTTAAAATATTCACAAACTTGCATACCATGTCATGAACAATCTGATATTCTGATTCACAAATGTGTGTGAGTGAGTGTGTTTGGTCATTTAACCCTTTAAGACTTCCATTTAAATTGACCAGTAATTAATTACAAAATGAAAGCTAAGCTAACGCTATGGCGTCAACTGTCCATCTGGATAGAGTCTGTCTTGAAACAGCCATTCCCTTGGAACGTCCACTGAACGAGACAAACAGCTGCTCAGTCTGTTGAAAGACAGCAGAGCGAGACACATAAGCTCTTAAAACCCTAACAGGGCAAAGAAGACTCGAGTCTCCATCCTCTCCCGACACCGACAGGGCAGACAGGGCAATAACCTGAGCCCGAAACGGCGTGTTGAGGGACTTTGGCACATAACCGTGCCTAGGTTTGAGTATGACCCTTGAGTCATTAGGCCCAAACTCCAAGCACGACTGGCTCACCAAGAGCACGTGCAGGTCACCCACACGCTTCACTGAAGCGAGAGCCAACAAGAATACCATCTTGAACGACAGATGCTGGAGGCTAATCGATTGGATAGGCTCAAAAGGGGGACCCTTCATGCCCTCCAAAACCGCCGCGAGGTCCCATATAGGGACTGACGGAGGTCTGGAAGGATTCAGCCTCCTAGCTCCTCTAAGGGAGCTGATGACCAAATCGTTCCTTCCTGTTGACTGACCGAGCGCTTTTTCAGAAAACGCTGCGATGGCCGCCACATAAACTTTGAGCGTGGATGGGGCTCTGCCCTTGTCCAACAGCTCTTGCAGGAAGGAGAGAACCTCCGTCACCTCACAACTAAGGGGTGAACATCCCCGACCTGTACACCAGCTGGAGAACACCGACCACTTCGAGGCATACAGCCGTCGCGTCGACGGGGCTCTAGCGTGAGTGATGGTATTTAGCACTCCCACTGAGAGATCAGCGGGTAACCGTTGCCAAGTCGAGGGTGCCAAGTCGAGCCCCTGGCCTGCGAGAGGAGGTCCCTCCTCAACGGCACTGGCCACGGGGCGATGTCTGCTAACCGCATCAAATCTGGGAACCATGGTTGGTTCTTCCAAAAAGGTGCTACAAGCAGTATCGAACATCTCGTTTCTCTCACCCGTTCCATCACCTGCGGAAGGAGGGAGACGGGAGGGAAAGCATAAAGCGGGCAGCACGGCCATCTCCGTGACAGCGCGCTTTCGTTCTTGGAAAAGAACGCGGGGCAGTGAGCGTTTTCGTGGGACGCGAAGAGGTCCATCTCTGCCCTGCCAAATCTCTCCCACAACAGCCGGACTGTTTGCGGGTGTAGAGACCATTCGCCCATGGGAATGTTGTTTCTGGACATCCTGTCTGGACCCAGATTCTGTAGCCCAGGCACATGAACTGCCCTCAGCGAGCGCAAGTTGCGCTGAGCCCAAACCAGGAGGCGTTCCGTCAGCCTGTACAGGTTTCGGGACCCGAGACCGCCCTGGCGATTTATGTAAGACACCACAGACATGTTGTCCGAACGGACTAAGACGTCAGCGTGTTCTCCACTGCCAGCATTTCCAGACAGTTGATATGTTGGAGCTTTTCCCATTCTGACCACAGGCCAAAGGACGGTCTGCCCTCGAGCAGCGCTCCCCATCCCGAAGTGGAGGCGTCCGTCGACACCATCTTCACTTTCGAGGAAGTCCCCAGGTTTACACCTGATTGGTACCAGTCGTTTGCTGTCCAGGGTTTCAGGGCTGTAACACAGTCGACCAGATACCCACGCTCCGCGCGGTTCCCGCGCTTTCAGCCAGAACTGCAGGGGGCGCATGCGGAGCAGGCCCAGCTGCAGAACCGGAGATGCCGAGGCCATGAGACCCAGCATCCTCTGACATTCTCTGAGCAAAACAGTCGAGCAAAACTCTGAGTCTGAGAGGAGCGAGCGCTGCGTCCATGCACCTCGTAAACGTACGAGGAGCTACGGACAAGCCGAACGGCAGGACTGTAAACTGGTATGCCTGGCCCTCGAAGGGGAATCTCAAATATCGCCTGTGATTTGACGCTATCTGTATTTGAAAATACGCGTCCTTCAGATCTATTGACATGAACCAGTCTCCTCTGCAAATATGCGCGAGGAGCTTCCTGGTCGTAAGCATTCTGAAACTGCGTTTCACCAATGCCTTGTTCAGCTGTCTTAGATCCAGTATGGGCCTGAGACCCCCGTCTCTCTTGGGCACCAGAAAGTATCTGCTGTACAGCCCCCCCTCGCTTTGAGCTTGAGACACAGGCTCTACAGCCCCTTTGCTCAACAGTTTTGATATTTCAGCCCGAAGTAGGTGTGCTACTTCTGTTCTGACCGTGGTTTCGACGCGCGCTAAAAAGCGCGGAGGGTGTCGAAAAAACTGTAGCGAGTAGCCTCTCTTTATAATGCCTAGCACCCAATCCGAAACCCCTGGAAGCGCTGACCATGCATCTGCATGAATGGCTGAGGGCTGGATGCGAAGCGTGCTCTATTGCCTGGGCAACGGCGGCGCTTCGGTGTGCTGTAACATGGGCGTTACACCTGTGGCATTTGAGGCGGGGAGCGCGCTGATCACAGCGGGCAGATCGCTCCTCCTCGACCCCGTCCCGGTGCTTAACCGATTGAGGGAGGGCTGAGCGGGTCCCATGGGACTCGTGATGTCTGCGAGTAACTGTGGGCTGCAAATGTGCACATTTACTGCTTTTGACTCGCTGTCTGCCTGGGCAGAGCGTACGTGCACGGGTTAAGTTTTTACAGAAACCACGCGCCGTGTGTGACATAGTGTTTGTGGGCACTGAGTCGATCTTATAGGCGCGAGCCCTGTGTGCAGGGCTGTGCTTACATGTGGAGATGGGCACTGAGGAGTGGGCATCGTCACTACATTTATAGCACCATCGGCCGTGGCCGGAACACCAGAAATAACACTCTTTTCGGGAAATATCTGGGTAGCCAAGATAACGGCTTTTGTGTGCAGGCAAGCGGGCACTAGTGCAGGCTTGCGCGTTGCAGAAGACGCTGAGACAGTCACAATTCTTGGAACTGCAACAGCGGCGCGCTTGGGTGAGAGCTCGGCCGCAGCGGAACTCGTACACCGGCGCTTTCCTAGCAGTGCTAGGATGTCTTCGGGGCTTCCGGCTTCACCGTAATCCTCTGCCGCGGCTCCCGCGGCGCGGGGCGACGGCTGGAAGAGCGAGAACGGGGTCCCGAGCTGCGTTGCTGACGCTGTCGCGATGACGCAGCTGGAGGCGGTGGGCGTGACTGAGAGCTTTGTGGGGCCGGTCTAGCGCGGCTCGCTGCAGAACCGGAGCGCTTTGGCAAGAAGTGCTTGAACGCCTGTGACAAGAAGTGGCGTGATGGGCGCGAAGCGTCCTTATTGGTCTGATATTGCATCAGCCTGCGCTTGATAGGCTGTGCACTTGCTGCAGAGCAGCCAATGAGCGAGCGAGCCATCTCGCCTATGGCTGTGTACTGCTGCAAATGCGCTTTACAAAAATTCAAAATTAAGGATAATTTTTTGCTTCAGTATTTCGTGAAAAGAGACTTTTCCCGTAGCGTCTTAGCTAAGACGCAGTACGAGAGAACTCGTAAGAGAACTGCATAACAGAAGTTGAAAAATCTCTTGTATATTTTAAACATCATATTCATGTTTTTTTGGGAAAAAGTGATGAATCCCGCCTGGATCAAACCCCCCACATGGCTCTGCACGTGCAGGCCGCTAATCAGCTGCCACGCCTGAATATACATTAATTTTACCGGACATCAACTACACATATTACTAAAGATAATATTTTCACAATTTTGGTGAAATTATGTCCTTCAGAAATAGCATTAAGACAACAACAATTTAAAGTAAATGAAGATTATACGTCGATTAACGCTAAAACGCACGTTAACCATGCGATTCTAACCCCCAATTTCCACCAGATGCGTAACGGCTGCGTTACGGCTCCGGCACGGCGATGGAGTCAATAGGTTTCCATTAAAGTCAATGACTGTATTTCCACTGAATGCGTTACAGCTGCGCTCCGACTCCGGCGATCCGCAGCCCTCCGGAGCAGATACGCAGAGCTTCTATTTTTGCCAGATGCCGGAGCGCTCCGCAGCACTACGGGGCAGAGTACGCAGGACAGGAAGTCGAGTGACAAAACAGAACAGCCAGAAACAAAATAAAAGATCCATTTAATTTTCAAAATAAAATACACCGCGCTCATATTTCCCTACACTACACCTTGAAAACGTCATAATGGGCAGAGACAGGCTTGTTGAAGTTTTAACCCCGTTGACACGATGGATGAAGAAATGAAAAGAGAAAAGAAAAGAGTTCTAACCTATACTCCTTCGGATGGAAAACTGTTCCTGGTTTGGTAGTTCTGTTTATAGAAACTACATATCGCGCGATCACACCAGAATTCGCAAGATTACATGGGGCATCGTGACGTCAGCTGTCAGTCATGACCGCAGCCGTTCCGCAACAAATACGGACCTGGTGGGTATTGACGGACGACGGAACACGGAGCTGTCATGCAGCGGAGCCGTTACGCAGCCGTTACGCTTCTGGTGGAAATTGGGGGTAAGGCCGGGTTCACACCGCAAGCTGCAGCAGAGTGGAAGCAGCGCGTTAGCAGCAGGTAGGCAGAGCAGGAGCAGTGCGCGACTATTTTGCTTTCACACCGGCAGCGGAGGCAGCGCGCAACTGAACAGCGGATTTTGGACAGAGTACTCTATAATGGGAGTACTCTATAAAGTTCCCATTGCTTTATTTCCATTTAAAATAAATTTAAATAAAAAGACTTGGCAAGAAGCTTTTTTAAATTAATAATTTTATTGTAACTTTTGTTGCATCTTTGTTTTGCTGTCTTTGTTTTCCATGCAGTACGTGTTGTTGATAGAAGAAAGGCCATCGCGCTATATTTGTTATTAAGGAGACTATGAAAAAGACACAGACTTTGGGTTCATCCCATTAACCGACGTAGGAGAGAACATGGTGCATATTACCACCTTGTCACTGGGTTTGTTTGCAAGCAAGTTTACCAAAGGACACCCTGAAAACCAATTTAATACACGGTTTTAAATTCTGTGTATTGTAAATGGTTCACAGCCTTGACTTCCTGCTTATCTTGAAATCAGCATTTACTTGTTTATTATATATGCATGTATCACCTGCTTTTGTTATTTGTGTGCTTATGTGTAATTTAGAAATTGTAAATAAATGGTTCCAGTTGAATCAATTTTGAATCAAATATTGAGTTGTTTGCTCGTGTGCCAGCGAAAGCGTCAAAAACACTATAAAATTACTTACCATCTGCAATAAGAGCCGCTGCAACTTCATCCCATGCTTTTTCCTTCTCCTGCAAGTCTTTGTAAAGTACATTGTGTGGATCATAAAGAACTTGATATTTCTCAACTTCTACGATGAGACGAGTGTAGTCCATTGTCTTTCCAGGGGCACTCTGAAGACCACCGCCTGTGACACCACGTGCTGTTGTTTATGATTGTCAGCATGATGTCAGCACGACATCCGTTCTTCTGCCAATATATAGGCCTATTTATAAGAATACGACTACTACTAATAATAATAAATACATCTCTAAGGCTAAACTAGCAATATAAATGATTTAAAGTTGTTTTTGTACTTGGTTTTGTAAAAAAAGTTTATTTTTGGATAGAACTGTAGTACTTTGACAGATTTTGTAAAAAAAAAAAAAAAAAATATATATATATATATATATATATATATATATATATATATAATTTGCTAAAAACACAGTAGATATCATTAATGCAAATTTTGGGCAAAATTACTTTTTCGTTTCAGTACATGTGTATTTTAGCCATGATCATTGTCACTTTATCTTCTATACATATCTTCTATACATATCCAAAAACACCCTAGATGTGCTTATTTTGTGCATTTAGAGCACTTTTTGTGTGAAATCATATTTATTTTGTCCATCAAAGGTGTACTTTCACTTTAACTGAGCGTCAGCAGCGCAGCAAAAATAGACCCAGCGCTGAAACGATCGCGGCACTGCTGCTTCTGCTCTGCTTCTGCTACGCTCTGCCGCGCAGCCTCTGCGTGCGGTGTGAACGCTCTCATCTGTTAACATAGGCACCGAAAAAAATACGCGATGCTTCTGGTCCTCGCCGTGTCTCGAGCAGCGCTTCTCGTCTTCACTTCAGGTGTGATGAACGGTAGAGTGGAGTCGCGGTGGGGACGTCACATCTCCGCTTCTGTGCGACGCGCCGCTCATTACGACTACTGCTAATAATAATGCGCGGGAGATAAATTCTTTACCCGCCTTTCCTTTTTGTTTTTCTGAGATTTCTGTTTTCTTTGCAAATCGGTAAATTAGCATATTTGCTCTCACAAAATAAATGCAATTTCTGCTCAAAGTGAGATTTAATGAGATTTTTTTTCCAAGTAAAAAACGACAGAACGTTGATATAAAAATACATTTATAGCCTATTAAATTTTACATTAAAAACAACACATGAATGAATGGATCCAATTTAGAACTCACTTTTTATGATATTCATAAAAAAGTAACTATTACTAGCCCTTGTCAGAACTGATATTATTTTACCCTCTGAGACAAGATAAAATAAATAAAATAGGGTTGAAACAAGTGAAACTTGCCTTCGGTGAGACAAAACGGGATGAGGCCTTGTTCTCAGATGGTTTCTTGCATTTGAACTAAGTGACTTAGAGCAGTTCTAGACTGAGGTGTCATAGATCCATGAACCTGCTTGTTCCTGCTTGTTTCAAACCATTTCAACACAACACTAGAAGCAGCTTGAGTTGTAGCTAACGTTAAATTACTTTCACGAGTATCTTATCAAAAAAAAAAAAATCTTATAAAAAAGATTCTTAGAAGGGACTGAATTTAAGGGTGTAAAACATAAAGTGGTTCAGAGCTGTTTTTCTTTCTTTATGTCCTTTGAAATTGTCTATATTACACTTTTTACAATCACTAGGACACATTTCTCAATACTTGGGTCACTTTTTCAAAACTCTTCACACAGCAAGTCTATGTGGGCTATCATTTATATAATTTGGCACAAAATGCATTCATTGACCACAACTGTCAAATTACATGAATTCCATTATCACTTCGAGGTGAGCGTGATTTCACCAATTAAAACATGTTCCTGGGTCAAAATCGTTGTTGATCCAGGAACAGCATTCAATTCAACCAATCAGAATTGAGAAATAACTTTTCAGGAATTGTCAGTTTTAGGTTTACAATCAGGGTTGGGTGCTTCTACTCCCTTGTTAATCAGCTATCATTTCCCTCTGATTTTAGGAATAAATTATGGGTAGGGTAAAGTTTAGGGGTGGGGACTGTGTTAAGTCTGTATTTTTGGACAGTGATGTTGATCCAGGAACATGTCTTTCTAACGGTTGACGAAATGTCAAGAGTGTCAGTATATGACGCCTTGGGAAGAGAACGGGCTGGTCTTTCTTGGTAAAATCACGGCGACCATCACTTCGACACAAACACCACCAAAACTTTGTGTACTATACAAGCCAATTTGCTCATGTTTACATAATGTTTTCAAAACTATTCAAAACCTAGCACAGTACAAAAATGAATAAGACAGAAATGTTCAACATTTCTACATTAATATCATGTAGAAAAATGTTTTGAATGTAAAACATCAAATACTATCAAAGCAGCTGCATGCTGAAGATCTTCACAAGTGTTAGTCTTTCACTTTCATTACCATCTGTTCAGAAGGAGAAAACTTAGGAATAATTGTGTACTGTAAAGTAAACGTGGAGCATGTTACATACACTGCAGAAACAGTAGAGAGTATCATTCTTGTTTTGTAAAGACATTTTACAAAAGAAAACATTGTATAATGCTCCCTGTTTTTAGTGTTTTTAGGTTGCTGTGTTATGAGTGATAAAGTGTGTTTTAGTGCATTCTGAAAGTGAAATGAACTGCTGTGTCAAGCTGAAAGATGGTTAGGAGAACTGTGTGAAGAGTTTTGAAGAAGTGACTTAAGTATTGAGAAATGTGTCCCAGCGATTGTAAGAAACTGTAATTTTGAAACTCTTTAACAGCATCTTCCTAAATATTTTTAAAATAAAAGCAAAATCTCTCTCTCTTTCACATCTCTTCCTCTCCTTGATTGTAATGTTCTACACAATTATTGAAACCGTATATTGCTAGCACTTCTCTGAAGTTGATTCGCTTGTTTTCCTCATTTGTAAGTCGAACTGGATGAAAAGTCTGCTAAATCAATAAATGTAAATAAAAATACTCTCACCTAAATAGCAGTTGGGATGGTAGAGGGGAATGAAAAAAATAGACTATCTTTGCAAACTACATCAGATAATTGTCAATTCAGTTTACAGATACTATAACATGATTTAATAAATGGTAAAACTATAATACAACGAATGATGGTGCTGTTTTTCCACACTGGGAAACCCATGGCTTAGCCACTGGTTGAGATCCTCCCAAAATTATTTGAAACTACATACAATAATGCTTAACTTAGAAATAAAACAGAGGAGTTTTCTGTACACTTACGTTTGTATATGTACTGTACTTATTAGACCACACTGATTATGAAATATTGTTCATCTAGATTTGGCCCCTGTGGTCACTCAGCAGTTGGAATCACAGAAATCATTGTGCAGCTAGATTCAGAGCAGAAGCCCATCATGTCCCTGGTATCTGCTGAGAGATACTGATGCGGTCTCTATGAACTGTTCTGCTAACAGGACTATTAGTGTTAAAGCCTCCCTCCTGTGATGACCAGTCATCCACTATGGCCTTTAGCTGCACCTGTTGTGACTGTGAACTGGAGGGCATACGCTATCACATGCTTGCATGAGCAATGACGGGGCATTAGCAACCAATCATCAGCCCTATACTTCACTAGCAGCACTAACATCTTGATACTGGACCGGCAGATGTTTATCTGTTTATCTCTCACTCTGTACTGTTCACATCCTTTTAGCATCATAAAGAGAGATGTAGTGTATATGTACAATCAGCACTCTCCATTAGGTCATGCTAAAGCAGTATCACTCACTCTCTGTTACCTGGTGGCATCACTAATAGCCCATGGAGTATTGGAAGACACTGATAAACTCTGAGATGTGGGCTGAGGGTATAATGTGCAGCTCTGTTAGCTTAGCAGTTAGCATTTACAAAATAATAAAGTTCTGAAACATTTACATTAAAAGTAGTGTGTTAGTTCACTTTTAATGCTCTGAGAGAGCACAGAGCTTTGTAGAATGTCTGTAGTTATCTAATACAACTTTTTTTTTGTACAAGGAATTAAAAAAACAGATTACCACAATCTGGTGAATCCCAACTGTGTGTAGTGAAATATCAAAAACATAATCCAGAAGAGTTTAAATAACAGCAGCTGCCAATTTCAGGTACAGAGATTGTATATTATCAGGGACTGATTATTTTTAACATATATATTGTTTTTCAAGTTTGTTAGCGATCGGTTGAAAGTAAACTCTTTGAATTCTGTTTAATGTGTGCCGTAAGGCTCAGCCTCAAGGGTATCCCAGAGGGGAAAAAAACGTTTTACTATGATTTAATAATATTATAATTAAATAATAATAATAGAATAGAATAGTAGTAGTAGTAATAATAATAATATATTACCATTCAGAAAATCAGATTAAAGTATTTTTAACCTAAATGGAGAATTAATTGATGTAGATTCCCTTCCCAAACAACAGTCCATGCATAAGAGAGACTGAATGACCTGGAGTTGGCCAAACTTTTTTTGATTTCTTTCCTATTGTCATCAATAATCATTATTTGAACATAGATAGATACAAAATAAATTACATAAAGGGCATCACTGTTATCTGATCAATTATATTCTAATCATTCGATGCCTTATGATGTAATACAACAAAGAGTTTGCTTCAACAAAAATTAATTTTCTGTTTGTGGCTCAGTGTATCCAGAATTTTCCTCCAGGTGCATCAACAGTACATTTACTAATTTCTGTTTATTTTATAAAGTAATATAAAATTATAAGTACATAGTATAATAATATATTGAATACATATATAATTAAATTTTTGTTTTATTATTGACCCATAGTTGGCGCTAGAGAGTGTGGAAAAAGGGACGCACTTTTCCAGAACAATGTTACTCGTGGTGACTGCAATATTCAGTGTGACCACCAGGGTCGCATAGACACACAGTCACACAAACTGTTGTCTTGAAAAGTCCCCACGGTGACACGAGTCCCCATGAGTCTGTGTGTATTCAGGTCGAAGTCCTCACCAGGATAAAAAAACAAGAACACACACACACACACACACACACACACACACACACACACACACACACACACACACACACACACACACACACACACACACACACACACACACATTTCAGTTTGTGAACAGTAAAATGTATTATGTTTTTAAAGAGATTATAGAAATTAATACTTTTATTTAGCAAGGATGCTTTAAATTGCATGCTTGTCCTGTTTACTTTGCTATAAATAAACACAATTTGGATGTATACCCTCTCACAGAGACTCTCAGCCTAACATATTCAGTACAGTATGATTCATGATACAAACTATAGCCAGGAATTTTAGATATGTCTTATCCTACAATGAAAATTGTTCCAAAAGAAGTCAAATCATCAAGTTCTACATGCCAGCAAACACAGACTGAAAGTCAGTCTGGAACAGCTTCTATTATTGGAGTGAAAAGACAGACCCCTTGCCCTCTAAAGTGATCTTCCTTAGGACACTGACATTTTGATGTAGATGTATATTTAATGTGCAGAGGAATCTCCAAGGTGTAACCTTTTATTTTTGATGTCCAGGCATCAGTGTTGGGAAAGTTCACTTTCTACATGAACTAGTTCAAAGTTCAATTCACAAATTTTAAATTGAACTAGTTCAGTTCATAGTTCAAACTACAAAATTTTGAACTAAGTTCACAGTTCCAAAAATGAACTAGTTCATAGTTCTTTTTTTTTCCATATGTTGCTGCGAGCTATTATTTTTCAAAATTATTGCCACAGCCCATATAGAATCACAGACAGCAATTATTTTATCAGTTTTAACAATGAAGCTATGCGTCAGATTTCATCTTCATATCCAATTTTGAATCCTTATCCAACCAGGGTTTACATTAGCATTGAGGGGACAGCATTTCCCCATTGTTGCTTTAATGCTTTGTCTCCCATTCTCACCGACCTTGTCAGAAACATCATACAATTCTAATTCTTATCTACATATTACGTTTACGTTGTGTTTTAGCCGGGTTTTCGCCTGGAAGGCTCTATAGTATGGCGAGTGGATAGTGCCACGGATAACTAACCGAAGTCGACAGTCGTGTACTTTTACGTGACAGAAGGGGTACGCCGCACCACAGACGCGTGACACCAACGTGTGACTCCAACGTCGTATCACAATAAATTAATATCTATTTTCCTCCTAGCTTTTCTTATCTTTCCTTTGTTATCTTTCTAATCAATAATTCTTTTCTTGTGTTCTGATGACATTGAAAATATCATTGATACAAATTTTGTATTGTATACAAAGTTGTGTATCTCATTAATGTCATCTCTGAATGGTTTACGGGCATAGTATTTTTTTTTTTAATAATTCACTCACTTTCTATACTGGATATGAGTACTATGCAAATTATACACCATCAAAGTCACAACTTTTTTGGACAATTATTAACAACAACTTTAAAGTTGAACAGATAAATTCATTATCTATAAACATAATATTCTGGAATGTGTCATTCTGAGATTTTACTTTTGAAGGTGGTAATAATTTTAATTAACACAGTTGACCATAATGGGCGAATACACAATATGAAACTATTCACGATATTGTTTACAGGAGAAGGTGACAAGAAAGTATTTTAATAGCCTATTATTTTCAAGAAATCAACAATGAAAAATATAAGACAGGGAGATAGTCTTTTAGTCACAAAATGCAAAACAATGTAGGTTCATGTTCAAATGTTCAAAATAGGGCTGTCAGTGTTGACTATTTTATTTATATATTTTTGGTCAGATAGATCTGAAGTGAACAATAGCCCTTAGTATGACTTAAATACATATTACAAATGAGGCAATACAATTGGTTCAAATAAAGTATTAAAAGTAATTAATTATATTGTTTTATTTAAAAACACTTAAAATACATGAAGAAATATATAAACAATGAACTTATGTATATTATAGCAAATGCCAACAGAGGGCGCAAGAGGCCTGACGATAATTGTTACACTTTACATCAAGAGCAAACCATTGTTTATCTAGTGTTTGATTGCACTTAATCTGTAATGTTTTGCTATAGCCAACAGTTTCATTTTGAAACCTCAAACATCTATTTGCATTATTAGAAAAATATTGGTTAATTTTTTTGTTGTTAGTGTGTGTTTTTTAAGTTGCTAAATAAGTTCAACAGCACAGGTTTCGTTCATATTCCCAAATGCACGTTATTGTGAGAAAAGTACCGAAGCATAGAATAAAAAAATACAAGGAATGTCCATTTTTGCCACAAACTCAACTCTGTTGAACAGAATAGTGCCAATGGGTTAAATGTATAAGGATCTATGTTGTCCCACAACCGTATTTCTTTTTCGTTCTTCTTTTGGAAAATAAAAAATAAAAGACTTAATATGATTTTTGGGATTTCCTCAGATAAACACAATGGCTCATTTCAGAGAAATGTTATAAACTGTCTGGTTTTACCTGCGCAAGTGATTCCTTACAGGCATTTTTATTCACATTGGCACCTAATGAATTGTATATATGATACATTAATTTATATACTGTAAAAATGCTTATCATTTATTCATTCACAAAAATTTATTATCATGTTTAATTTTAAATCAATAGTTATGTATTTAGTTATACTCATTTAAACTATATTTTATTGTGGGCTCAAAAGTTTACTATGAACACTTGAAAAAAAAAACTCAAAATAGACAATGTCGTCAAACATTATTTATTATTTCAACATGAACAAATTATATATATATATATATAGGGAGCTTTATTAACAAACAACAAAACAGAAACAAGTGGACAATTGCCATAATGTTACCTCATCATCCTCTGTGGAAAAAGAGGAGAAGCAGACCGGCTCACACTCTAAAGTGCGCAGGTTCACAAGACAGGCTGTCTGTGTGCTGCCGAACTCTGGGATTGCTAACAGGAGAACATCTTGTCCTTCAGGTCCTGAGAGACGAAGATTATCATACATACATATATATATATATCAACATAAAGGGCTATTACGCTAGTCCAAAATGTGGGGACTGCACTATTCCTTCAGCCATATATTGGCTGAAGCTTTCAAAAGATGCATGGATTGGACTGCAGCCTCAGTACTAATCCGCATGTGTTGACCTCTGGGTAGAGTCTTTGCAAACCATAGACTGGATTATGCAAAAACTCCAGAGTTGCCCGGTTGTTGTTCAAACCCCAGGGCAGGAATTCTGTCTGTCCCAGTGGCAAACATCATAAGTTGTTCAAAAGTGATCTGAACGTCTTCCGACAGCACAGCATCTCCGCCTGAAATGTAAAAGGGAGGGGGGATTAAGAAATTTAGATCTATAAAGTCTGCATTAAATAAAGCTACGCAGGCCCCTATCTCTCTCTCTCTCTCTCTCTCTCTCTCTCTCTCTCTCTCTCTCTCTCTATATATATATATATATATATATATATATATATATATATATATATATATGAGTAAAATGGTTGGTGTGTCCCAGTTCACCTACTTATACTCAGCCGTACATGTATGTACTCTTTTTGTGAAGAAAAAGTGCAAACTTGCATTATTTGCGTGTAGCAAAACAGTAGAATGGCTTTGGGATATTTTGTCATGTCATTAAATTCTCTTTTACGGAAGCTATGCCGCTGAGTTACGACCATATTGTCACCGTAAACTGGTCTGTCAATCATCTTTAGGTAACGTCCTCCACATTTAATAAAACTGAACATATAATTTAATATAAAATAACACATCTCAGACAATTCACGGTCCCAAATTCAGGTTGCACTTGAATGATCAGTACACACAGAATTGCAATATTTCAAGATACCTGTCTTAGTGAGTATTCATGCAAACATAGTTGGTTATGTATTGTGCAAACATTTGAGGAAAAACATTTGATATGTAACATTACATTATATCTGTGCATATGGTCATAACAAACTGCTGTCTGTAATTAATGTTCATCAAATAACATAAAGAGGCAATTATTGATTTTGAAGTGACATTTTTTTGGCTGCAAAATGTGTATTCAATCTGTTTTGTTACTTAAATGCTTCTATTTTGATATGAAGTGTAAAACAAAGCACTGTTTGTTTAATTTGTTTCTTATAATTATCGTACTGTTTGTTGTTGTTAAAAACAATAACAAAAGGCTATTGTGATTATCAATATAGCAATTAATTTGAATAAGAATGGGAGGAAAAGATGCATTGTGATACATCAAGAGTTATTTTTTAATCAAATAATTGGCCTCTGAATCGTAATTGAATAGAATCAGCAGCCAATACAAGATTCACTCCTCCAAAGTATTCATTTTTTTCTTTATGTTGTTCATAACAAAAAATGGAAGACAACAAAGTAATCATGAAAATTGTGAGAAAAGGCCCACAATAGTGGTAAATTCTAATGAATTTGTGAGAACTGTTTTGTTGTTCAGTATGTATACCCACCATGTGACAATGTTGATGCAAGTACTTGCAGACTGTGTTAATTTGTGAAGTGGACCACTAAACTTAACATTACTATGTAATACATTGTTTATGTTTGACATTTTCATTTATACTTATAAAAACTGTGCATACCCTCAATGTCAATTAACCAGTCTCTCCACTGGCCAACTGCACGCTCCTCCAGAGACCGCCGAGAACTGCCTCTCTCCGAATAATTAACCTTAAAGAGGTCTGTCATTGATTGTGCAGTCAATGGGGCAGGGGGACCTCCAACAAACAGGCATGTTAGGGCACTGTCTTGTTGAAGTGCATGTAGCACTCTTAATGTGTCCAGGCCGTCCTGCAATCTAGTAAAAACATTACATAAACTGACTTCATTGAATAGTAACTTTACTATATGGTTGTAAAAACAGATGCTTGTGACAATTAAATTTTCATATGTATTTGCCAATCTTATTAAGACATTAAAGGGGTGATGAACTAAGAAATCAAATTTTCCTTGAGCTTTTAACATATAAGACGGCATCATTCTATAAGTATATTCTGTAAGTTTCGGAACTGAAAACTTCCTTGTTAGTCCAACAAAAGCTTTTATAGACACCAGGCTCAGTGAACGACATCTTTTTCAAAGTGGAGATCTATGAGGTCAAAGGGTATCAAACCCCGCCACAGCAGAAGATCAACGCCTACTTCAACACTGCCTGTCTAGCCCCGCCCACCGATTTGCGCATGAATTGCAATAGCTAAATAACATAGGCCTACGTGGTGGGAACTACCAAGCAATAAACATGCCGTTTACGAAATATTGACGCTGCATAAGCTTGGATTCCAGTATTTGGAATGTGTGGTTAAACTATTTTTAATAAAGTTCCAGCTGACGTGAGTAAAACATTGTGCGTTTGTTCGCTTCATTTCACCACTGATGTGGCTACTGCAGTTGAATTTTCCTATTGGATGTTTGTGGTGGCACGTGACCTAAGCACACCACGCCCTTGAGCTACCACACCCTTGCCAGTATAAAAACCATCTTGTTTGTTTAGCGAGTCAGGAGTTGGAATTGTGTGTGTATTGAAAACGATCAGGATAGAGTATTTTAGCATTTATTTAGCATTGCATTTATATAGTTATTTAGATTATTTCGTGTAGCCTAGGTAGTTAATTAGCATAGTTGTTAGTGTAGTATTGTTAAGCATAGTTTGTTAGTAACGTTAGCCTAGAAGATTAACCTGAAGAGGGCAGCACTCAGACGTTTTTACCATAGACTGTAAAAAATAGGTTTTTACACCATTTATTGTAGAATTAAAACACTTTATACCCAAATGTAAAAAAAATTACTCGAATCAATGAACAGCACTAATATATCCCCATTCTTACAGATCATTAACTAAAAAAAGTTGGTTTAGGGATTTGTTACCCTTTGATGATTTTTATGGGGGTTGGTATACAACCTCAAAGTACCGCCACCTGCTGGTTAGGAGTGTGTGGTCGAGAATCGCAACACCATTTTCCTAATTTATCCTAAACACCCTATATTATTTTATCTAAATCAGTCATAACATTAAAAAACAAATCAGAACTTCATCATATAGTTCCTTTGTAATATGTTTTGCAAGTCGAAATTCATCTTAATTCTTTTAAAATTAAAAAAAGATATTCTCCTTTCATCAGGCCTACAATGTTCGCATTTTATGTTTCCCCATTTTTCCAAGCTACAATGTATGCTCAAATCTAAGTCTAGAAATAATTGAATCTTCCTTTCTATTTCTCATTGTTTACCAGCATTTCTTTTGATGTTACTAAGCCATCTTCCTGTTTTTTTCTTCCTCCCATTATTTCTGCCATCTACTTTTCACAGTGTTTTATTAACTTTATCTTAGTCTTACGAATTTACTTTAATATCTATATATTTGGCTTCCTTGGCACATTTACCTGACAATCCTATATATACACGTTTACTAACTCATGATGAGGTTGCATTAAAGAAAATGAAAATGTTTGTTATAAATAAATAAAAAACAGTAAATTATTATAGAATACTTTTACCACATGAAATTCTAGAATGGTGAGCCAAACAGAACCTGAAGTAGATAATTGACTCCAAATTTTATTAATAGTTGAATTAGGTGTTAAAGCAGTTAATCTCTGTGTTAAGGGTTGCTTGAAAATTACAGGTGTGTTGGAACTTAAGTCCAGGACAGATGGAGACCCCTATACAAATCTCATGATCTTTTTGGGTACTTCTACACACTGCAGTAGAGCAGGGGTTCCCAACCATGTTACCATTTCATGTTTTACAGTCTGCACATTTTGTATCTCTCCTTATCTGACACACACCCTTCAGGTCTTGCAGTCTAATGAGCTGATGAGTGGAGTCAGGTGTGTTTATGAAAAAGACAAATGTGCAGTGCTGGTGGGGACTATCCTGGATGTTATAAACATTCCCTTTTGTAAAGAAGTTATTAAGAAAATTATCACAAATCAAAAATTAAGAAGAAATGGCAGGTCAAGAAGGACATACATAATAGTGGAAGAAAATATTAGTGTACAGAAATCTATTAATACGCAGGTGTGTTTAGAAGGAACAGAAGGGAGGAATTCATTGTAGTGATGGATTTGACTTTATTGTTATTTTCAAGCCTACTTGCTACAACTTATTGCTATTTATTAAAATCACTGCCTGTTAAATAAAACATAACGAAATAAAAATTAATAAATAAATAGAAATAAACTTGAAAAAAATACAAAAATATAGACGAATGCAGGTAAGTTAACACATCTCATTGCTTTAGCAGCTAACAACAACAGTCAATTAAAATACATAAATTATGTCAATACAATATTAACATTTAACATTATTTGATATGTTAAAAATATATATTTCTGCTCTGATTCCCGACCTGCAGCTGAAATATGATGTAAATATTTTTCCACCATCAAATATAAGCGATTCATACATTTCACTCATTTATATATAAATCAATTATATAAAACTTTACTGTCACAATAGTGAATTAGGTCAATGCATTTATTTCCATTCAAAGGGATTGAAACCAAATTAATAACAGTCGACTTAAACGATTCCTTATGGTGCCCTCTAGTGGGCAACGTTAATATAACAGCCTTCATCTTTTCTAATGGTTTGAGCAGGGGTTATATTACCAATAATTCAATTATAATAGATGTATGAATTTCTGATGCTCTGGAGGAGAAAAGCAAATAAATTCTAAACCAGGGGTTCTCAACTGATCAGGGTTGGAGCTAAACTCTGAAGGAAAGTGGACCTTGAGGACCAGAGATGACAACTACTGAGCATCAGAAATTCATCTATCTATTATAATTGCCCTTCTTTTTGGTCATAATTTACCATGTTTTTCCTTTGTTGTAACAAAAAAAAAACTATATTTTGACAATAAATTGATAAAACATAAGAAACTAAGCATGTTTTCTCAGAATACCTTGTTCTCCACGTCATGTTTAAGAAAATGTTGAATGACTTAAAGAGAATTAAGGCGAGATCACTAAAACAAGGCAAACAACAACAACAACAACAAATGTTCATGGGCTCTAAGGGCTAGTAAAAAAGAATGCCTTTGATGTTCAAAATATGTTAATTTTAAATGTTTTTAAAATAAGTCTCTTCTGCTCACCAAGGCTTCATTTATTTGATTCAAAATACAGCAAAAACAGTGATATTGTAAAATATTTTTACAATTTAAACTTTCACAATTTATAATTTATATAATTTTATACAGACGCTGAGTTTCGGTTAAGTTAGGATGAGGTCTAAAGACTCTGTATTTGTACAAATTGCTGCACATTCAATTAATTCTTAATTTGGCACACATAAGCTCAAACTAAGGCATTTATTTGTGCATAAAGCATCTGCAACATTTCTCAAGTTCACGGATAATTGTGCCTGCATTTATAAATCATTATGATACTAAAATCATAATAAAGTAGTCTATAGCCTACTATATGTACAAAAAATCAGATGTTTAATTACACGTTAAGAATTCCTCCCATAGAAAACCATAATAAGAACGTCTCGAAATGACGAGATATTATGTTGAAATAAGGACTTAATTAAAACATGTTAAAAAACGTTTACACAATAACGTAACAGCCAATATATAGGCTACATCGTTTTTTTTAAGTCTCTTCTGCTCACCAAGGCTTCATTTATTTGATTCAAAATACAGCAAAAACAGTAATATTGTGAAATATTTATTCAATTTAAACTGTTTCACAATTTATAATTTATACAATTTAAACTTTTCTATTTTAATATATTTTAAAATGCAATTTATTTCTGTGCTGGCAAATTTCAGATAGTTGCTGTTGTTTTGAAGTTTCTATTAATCAAATAATCGTAAAAACAAAATTGTACACAATTGTTTTTAACATTGATAATAATAATAAATGTTTTTTGAGCATAAAATCATCATATTAGAATGATTCCTGAAGGATCATGTGACATTAAAGACTAGAGTAATGATGCTGAAAATTCAGCTTTGATCGCATAAATTAAATTTTAAAATATATTCAAATAGAAAACAGTTATTTTAAGTTGTATAAATAGCCTATTTCACAATATTAGGCTACTGTTTTAAATATATTACTGTTCAAAAACTTTTGACTGTATGAATCAAGCATTGAATAAACTTAGTTATTAAGCACCAGAGGCCCTTTTTGAGAAATGTAGTTTACTAATTACTGTAGGCTAAAAGCAATAGCCTATAACAAGTACATCTACTAATGCAAACTTTGAAATGTTTAAAGGCGAAATACATGGGGACGACGTGTGTATCAGGTGTCTTATTAGGCGACGTACAGAGGGACGACGTGTGTATCAGGCGTCTTATTAGGCGACGTGCCTGGTTCAGATGTAATGATTTTAATACATTTCTCACATACGCCGTCGCCACGTCGCTGTATGTTATACGTTACTACTGTGACATCGCCGTGACGTCGCCGCCGGTCTGTCGTCTGACGTCTCTATCAATCCCATTCAAAAATTCACACGGGCTGACGGCGACGGAAGGGTAGACTGCTCCTTCGTACGGTGGCCTAGTGGTGCACAACACAACGACATTAAAAAAGCAAACATAAGCTCACAACACAACGACATTAAGCCACAACACAAATACATTAAGCCACAACACAACGAAATTCTCACAACACAAATACATTAAGCCACAACACAACGAAATTCTCACAACACAACGACATTAAGCCACAACACAAATACATTAAGCCACAACACAACGAAATTCTCACAACACAACGAAATTAAGCCACAACACAACGAAATTAAGCCACAACACAAATACATTAAGCCACAACACAACGAAATTCTCACAACACAACGAAATTAAGCCACAACACAAATACATTAAGCCACAGCACAAATACATTAAGCCACAACACAACGAAATTCTCACAACACAACGACATTAAGCCACAACACAAATACATTAAGCCACAACACAACGAAATTCTCACAACACAACGAAATTAAGCCACAACACAACGAAATTAAGCCACAACACAAATACATTAAGCCACAACACAACGAAATTCTCACAACAAAACGAAATTAAGCCACAACACAACGAAATTAAGCCACAACACAAATACATTAAGCCACAACACAACGAAATTCTCACAACACAACG
This sequence comes from Carassius carassius, assembly GCF_963082965.1. Lineage (NCBI taxonomy): Eukaryota > Metazoa > Chordata > Actinopteri > Cypriniformes > Cyprinidae > Carassius > Carassius carassius. Next base: position 15,862,744 of record NC_081769.1, on the reverse strand, counting down.
AAATTAAGCCACAACACAACGGAAGTGCTCCCGACCACTAGGGGGCAGTGTTGAAAGTTAAACACCGATATTTCATCGAGACGTATGTGTAACTTAATATGTGTAATCGATTTTTAAATGAAAAACGTGTTTTTTTTAATGTTTTGATATCCTGATAATCTTAATGTATCGATTCATGAATCGAGCAAAAAATAAATTGATAATATTTGGACCGTTTAGCTCTGCTCTTGTACACAATGTTTTTCCTCAGGGGGGCTTATGTAAATCCGGTGCTGTGCGGGGAAACCATTGCTCTTTCTGTCTCTCTCTTTCTGTAGAGCTTTCAAATTGACAAGAGGAGAAGATTTTTCATCTTACAAGAACTTCCCCTGATGACTGTTAATGAATTTCATCGCGCGGAGAAGGGCATTAAACGTGACATCAACAACTTTTGGGTGAGTATTGTTCTATCGTCTTCTAGCAAATCTAGCTAATAAGGCTGGATAACGCTGCTGCACTGACTTGATCAGCTCAAAAATAGCAGGGCTAAGTTAGAGTTTAGCTTTAAACTCCGTCCACCTCATCTTTTTATAACTCGTAAGAGATAGTAGAAATAACAGCAGGACTCCCGGTAATCCACGTTGATTTGCATCGGTGGTTCTGATAGGTGTTTGCTGTGATATAAACTTCTTCACTTGATATAAAGTATTTTAAATACTGTTGCCATTTTTAGATTGCCATGTATCGTAATAAATCTTAAAGGACCGTTCACACCAAACTATAAAGAAAACGATAAAGATATTTAGTTTTAAAAATCGTTCTCACTATTTAAAAAAAGAGTCCACACCACAGCTATAATGATAAAGAAGAGAAACAATATCATTGGAATTAAGAACTATTTTTTTCCAGCTGATGAACGATTAAAAACATTGACAGCCAATCAGAATCCTGCTATAACGAGCTCGAGAATGTAAAGCAGCTGACAAGCGTGTGCACGCTTAGAATAAACAGATTATATCGTTCGCTGCTGTGGACTCTATCGTTATCTTAATAGTTATCATTCATTGTGTGAACGGGGCTTTAGTCTGACAGTTATTGTTATATTTTCAAATTATATTATCTGTAACCTGAAGCTTGAATTAATTGTTCACATTTATATAGCAGTTTTCCAGGGATCCCCAACACAAGCATGATAAAGCTATTCAGTAAAAAGCAAAAAAGATCAGAAATGGTTAAGAGAGATAGGGACATCCTTTGAAATATTACTGATCTCTTTACAGTCTATTGGCATGTTTGTAACATTATATAAAATATTAATTATTTGTCAATTTATTTTACATATAGAGTAATTTACAATGTAATAATTTAAAATGCAACTGAAAGTAATTCCAAATGTATCTGAAATCAATTAAATATGTAAACCAATGTTATTATCTTCACAGATTGTTTTAACGGACTCCCATTCATACTGTTGCAGCACTGTAGCAGACAGCACACTATTCAGAACTGAGAATCAGTGCAGTATGGGGTTAGAATTGTTGCTTTATTCCAAATAAATAGATTATGATCCACAAATAAATGTAACAAGATTCACAAAAATATATCAAATTCACAAATAAATGTACAGAGTTTCACAAAAAAATATAAAACTCACCAATAAATAAAATGAGATTTGCAAATAAAAAAAAATATATTTACAAATGTGTTTAATGTCACAAACACAACTCTACCTGGTATTTATTTGTGAACCGCTGTCTGTGCATTTGTAAATCACTGCACGCATTTGTGGATCGGTTCCTGTGCATTTGTGGATTTGAAACACTTCTAGCGTCGACGTGCAGATAAATCCACAAATAAGTGGACTCCACCCACCGTTTACTCAAGCCAATCAAATAACGGCCACATTGAGCTGACCAATCGTAGCACGTTATCGCTTCAACCAATCACGTTTTGGCTTAAATCCGGGGGGGCGTCTTGCCTGATCGGCCATGTTGTGCGTACTTGTCTGTAACGTTACTTGTGGACTTGTGAAATGTCATCAGTCGCTGCCCAAGTACTGTTTCCCTTTTCAAAGTTCACATCTAGCCAAGTCCAGTTCAAATCCCCGGATGTGTTCTTGCTCCGCTCCTTTTACCGAGGATGCATGGAGAGGTGACTTGTGCGGACTTGATACGGGCCATAACCCAGAATTCAGCTCGAACCAGGTTAGCATCAATGGCGGAGGAGAAAACTCACAACTGTAAGTTATACATTTCGAAATACTATTGTTGTTTTATCACAAAATGTAACGTAGTTCTAAGAGTTTTGATGCCAGAATGTTGTTTAAACTTCAAAGCTACCGTCGAATTTTAAGGAACTATTTGAAAATTTGCTCAGACGATTTCGTTACGAGTTGAAAAGTAGCCTAACCCTCGGCAAGTCCTCCTAAAAAGTAGCTAGGCCCTGTAACATTTTGTAAAATATGGGGCTGCCTGTGTTGATTCTGTAGTGGATAAACATTTGATATATTTTGCTTTGGGTATATCTAATGGGCAATTGTTTTGCCTGAGGGAAAAGTTTCCTAACTAACGTTTGCCTAACGATAGTTATATCAAATGCAAACCTTATTTTAGAGTGCTCTTGTCATTTTAACCAAATAGTTTGCTTGTCTTTATTTACATTTTTTTTACAAATTCTTTTATAATTGTATTATTTTTCATCAACTTAAATTAAGCATTATTTTTTATCAAGGGACTGCTGAGGAAACTCGGGCCTTGATAGAGTGGCGGGCGGCCAACGAAAGGCTTTTCACCGGGAGGCGCAATTCCTCCAAAAGTTGATGGGAGTGAGTATTCATTTTGAGTGCTTGTATAATTCCCTGCATGTCTGAAGGTTTGGAGCTAGATTTGGACAGTCTTCATCCATAAGAATGAATACGTTATTGAAGTGGAATCATGTAAATCTTTATGGGTTTGTTTTGCCTATAGGCATTTTGTTCCACTTCTGGTTTGGCCATAACTGCCAAACAGGCAAAGAAAAAATTGAATAACCTAAAAGATAAATACAAGGTAATCTGCCTGTTTCTCTACTTTCTGTTACTGAAAGAGGCTTACCAAGATGTGTGTAAAGACTTTCCGGTCATATTTGAAACCTAACATAGATGCATTGGCCCTTACATTTTATTTTGTAAAATGTAGTTTACTCCGTTTACATTGTTTACTCTGAGACTGTAAAAAGAATAGTTCACCCCAAAATGAACATTCTGCCATTCACCTACAATTTTAAGTTGTTTCACACCTGTATACACTATTTATTTATTCTTTTTTTTTTTTTTTTTGCTTTACACAAAGGAAGAATATTTGTAACCTAAGAGTTCTGGGGCACCACTGACATGTGTAATTTTTTGGTGCCTCAAACTGTTAGGTTACAAAAATTCTTAAGAATATCTTCCTCTGTGTAGAGCAAAAATAAAAAATGTCTAAAAGTGTGGAACAACGTGAGGTGAGAACATGACAGCATTTTGCTTTATTTCAGGAGCTTAGGGACCCACCCACAGGAAAAGGGGTAGAGGCCGGTAGTGTGACTGCTGCCACCTGGCAGTGGTACACTGCAATGGATGCTGCACTCCAGGGGCAGCACTCGAGTTGTTGCATCAAACCCACTGCCACTACAGGTGGCTCAGTCAGCACACCAGGTTCAGCCCCTTCTGTGGAAGCCAGGAGTAGCCAGCAGTCAAGAAAGAGGCGACGGGACAGCCAGGCTCTTCTTTAGTTTCTAAAAGAACAGGCAGAGAGGGAAGAGGAGAGGGAGAGAGAAGCATTGGCGAGAGAAGAGGAGAGAGAGAGGGCAGCAACAGCCAGAGCAGAGACATATTTCTCTTTTAGAAAAACTTAATAAATTCTAAATTAATGTTGTATTTAATGATAAATGATTTTATATAGATTATTTGAATAAAAAAAAATAAAAATGAATGTTTCAATTTCAACCCTGGCAAATCATTGTTATAGCAACAGTGTATTCTTTATATTTACAACAAAAACACAAATAATATAAAATAATGTAATATCCAATGTCTATAGTGGTATACAATTATTTACAATCATGCAGTTAAATCTCAAGAAGAACATACCAACATTAAGAAAACGTATAAATGTATCTATACCCATCTACTTGCACATTTATTCATACCTATCTTTCTAATTAATGTCATAGCTATTTCAACTGTTTATGTTGCTCTTTTAATGAACATGACAACATCTGGAAAGGTTTACTGTCTAGATGTAGTACTGTTCAGTTAGACACCCAGGCAGTTCCACGGGAGAAGAAAGCTGAGCAGCCAGACGTCCTCGGAGATGGTTCCCTGATAGGTCCCTCTCACCCACTGCTGCATTCTCACCATCCTCGCTGTCTTCTTGTCCTTGGCTTTCCTCCTCCTCCTCCAAGAGATCACCTCCCATCACACAGATGTTGTGGAGGATACAACAGGCACCAATCACCTTTGGGGCGAACAGTGGCCTGATCTCTAGGGCCCGCAAGAAAATTGCACGCCAGTGAGTTTTTAACATCCCAAAAGTGCGCTCGATGATGTTCCGTGCTTGTGCATAATGCCTGTTGTATCGGGCTTCAACTTGGCCTGTTAATCAAAAATCGTGTAGAAAATGTGTAGTGTATTGCAAATTCATAACAGTAAAAATTTGGTTTATCGTGTGTGTGTGTCTGTCTGTCTGACATAAAAAAGTGTTCTTACTTGCGACAGGCTGGCGGTATGGGGTCATGATTGCAATAGGATGCTGCAAGCAAGGGTATCCCCCATCTCCCAAAAGATAGTATCCAGCTGGTGAATACAAAGCCTGCTGGTACATTGGTGATCTGCGCAGCACAAGGGCATCCTGTACAGAGCCTGGATTGCCAATATACACATCTATAAATATGCCTTTAGCATCACAGGTGCCCTGTAGAATGATGGAAGGGAAGATCTTTCTATTTATGTAGCATCTTTTTTGTGGCATTGCAGGAGGAACAATCCTGATGTGGCACCAGCAGCACAGTGGAATGCCTCATGGCCAGCAAGGCCCCCCACCTCATCCATTTCCTCTGCTTTTGGAAAATGAATAATTTTGTGGAGGATGGTCATCATCTCCTCCACAACATTGTGAACAGTCCTACAAACTGTTGAAAGTGGCATGCTGAAGTCATCTGATGTGACCCTGTAGGATGCTCAACAGGCAAGCCAATAAACCGTAACAAGTACTTCAATTTCACGGCTCCATCCATGGGCTTTTTGACGGGGCAGCATCTGTACCAGCATGTTGATGCTGTTCCTGGAGAGCCTGAAAGCTGGCTTTAAATCCTCTCCAGAAAAAAACTTGACCAGGATTGGTACCTGGTCATTGATCTGTGAATACCTGCGAGTGGGACTTTGTTCCTGTTAAAATATATAGATAATATATTAAGAATGTTTTTACTTTTGTTGTATTATGTATTTGTTATATGTATTGCTTTTAAAAAGTTGTTACTATATGTACTGTCGTTGCATTGTATTTATTATATTTTTGGATTTAATATAAGCTATATACTCAGTTGTTTTAAGGATTTTGTCTAAAATTTACTAAAATCTGCCATAATTAAATCTCCCTCTAACATTTGCTCTTTTCGTGAAGTATTTCTTTATACTCTATTTCGGTTTCATTCATTTATTGATAAGCTCTAGCACAACATTCATCCCAGAGTCTAAAAGTTGTAGCCTATATGATTATTATAGATATTAAATTGTCCTGTTTGTGTTAATGCAGTAATATGATGTGCACCTAGCTATATAAAGATGATAAACTATAAACTTATTTGAGCACCACAAAGACAAATAAAAGGTGTGTGAAGTGTAAGCTAGTTAATTTAAATGTTATCAACTGTCAAACCTATTGTACTTGTCAGTTTATTTGGTATACTGAAAAATCTAATGTTGTCTCATTACATCCCTGCAATAGTTTACATAACTTTTTGTGAGATAGTACTTTGTAGTCTGTTGATAGGGTGCCTATATGATACATTATAATAAATTTTTATTATGACTTTTCATTTGGATATACCTAACTAAGTCCACATAAGTATATGGGCAGTTTATGAAGAAAGAATAATTAGAAAAACGTACAATGCTAGAGAGACATGCTAATATGGCACGTCTCTTCGCCATCCTCCGCTGCATCCTGGCTTTTCTTTGAAGGATTCGTCTCCTCCGTTCGGCAGCCTCCTCTTCAGCATCTTGATAAATAGCAATTGCAATGGCAATCCTAAGCTGTTCCATTTTGATTTACACTTATTTACAATTGATTTACACTTTTCAACCGTATTATTTAAATTGTAGCTGAGTGGGTTTATTGCTAGATTGTTCTTAATGAAAAGAGGCAGTTGTTTCCACATATTTTATTTATTTTGAACGACGTAAATATAATCACAGTATTAATGTTACCTGAACCACATATTAATGTTTAATAGTTTTTAAAATAAAAAAGAGACAGTCGTTTAATATTATATTCAATTTCATTATAAATATAAAGTGAAAATAATCAGAGTAGGTAAATATTAGTTTTTTAATACTAATATATTTAATATATTGAAAATAAAAAAGAAGTTAATTCAAGTAAAACATGCATGCTGAGTGAAGCTATCAAGTACGCTGCCGTTCCATTTGTAGAATGACTGGACTCGCGTCCTCCCGTCCTCGAGAGTTCGTTCTTCTGAGTCCAACTTGGCATGTCCAAACTCGGAAGGACGGAAGTCCAGACTCTGCGAACTTGGTATTGAGAAATGCCCTGACTGTCTGTTGTTGGTCTCAAGTTCGGTGTCTATTCCCGCAGTTCCCCTGGCTGTAAGCCAAAACGTGATTGGTTGAAGCGATAACGTGCTACGATTGGTCAGCTCAATGTGGCCGTTATTTGATTGGCTTGAGTAAACGGTGGGTGGAGTCCACTTATTTGTGGATTTATCTGCACGTCGACGCTAGAAGTGTTTCAAATCCACAAATGCACAGGAACCGATCCACAAATGCGTGCAGTGATTTACAAATGCACAGACAGCGGTTCACAAATAAATACCAGGTAGAGTTGTGTTTGTGACATTAAACACATTTGTAAATATATTTTTTTTTATTTGCAAATCTCATTTTATTTATTTGTGAGTTTTAATTTTTTTTGTGAAACTCTTTATATTCATTTGTGAATTTGATATATTTTTGTGAATCTCGTTACATTTATTTGTGGATCATAATCTATTTATTTGGAATAATGCAACAATTCTAACCCCATAGTGCAGTTCCTCCTGTACAGAGCTGCACTGAAGGGAGCAGAGCTGGCACAAACCTAGAACAATGGTAAGTAAGAGAATTATCAAATTCTTTAATGTATGACATAATTAATAAACTTTGATTAATAACATTAACACGCCCCATTGGTATGCTTAGAGAATTAAGCCAGGTCCTGTCAGTGGGATGGTGGTCCTGTTTTCAAGAGAGGAAACTCGCTGAGTGGTTAAGGTAGGAGGAAAGTGTCTAATATTGATACATCATCTTTTCATATCTTGCTTTTATTCATAATGTATAACATGCCTATTTGATTAGCCCTAACAGAAAAAAGACAAAAACACAATCATAATGATTATGGCTCTATTCATTATGCATGCAACTTGTAATGATGGTGGAAATTTTTTATTTTTCTTAATGGTCAATTTACACTATACCTTTGTTTTTCATCTCAGGAGAATGTTTACAGTGATGTCACCAGTGATCTGCCTGACCTAGCAGTCCTCCAAGTGGCAGAAGTGTTATAAAAATATAGTAACACACCATTACACTGTCATAGTTATTAGTATTTGTATTTTACATAACTATTAAAACTGTATCAAAGTTTAAAAAATTTAATTGTGGATATTTACATGTTTACACTACACTGGTGAGCAAGAAAACATATTAAAATTACATATATTTGCACTTACATAATATTTAATTTACATTTTATATTGTAGTCTGTACAAATAAAACCAAATGAATCCATCCCAAGTTTTTTGTGTAAGGCCAGATCTCTCTGTGGAAGATCGACTGAAAGGTGGACCATGAAGAGGGGGAACTCATCGAAGGGCTGCAGAGACTGACACTGTCAAAATAAATGTTAAATAATTATGATACATGCATGTAATGTGTGCATCAACATTTTCTTTCTCTGTCACAAACAATACAATATCAATATTTACCATTGCATTGCTTGTTATTCCAACTTCTCTCCTCGCTTTAGCTGTCCTTGCTCTGGTCTCACGAACCATGTGGAATGCAGGTTCAATAACTCTCCAAATGACCATTAAATGGATCTACTTCTCAAATCTAGATTGGATGAGACATGTTTTCAGAAAATACACACCAAACAATGTAAAAAGTTTGTTTGCCTACACTGAACCTGAAGGATACTTAATGTATAATGTATTGACATACAAGTGGAAAAAAGGTAGGTCTGTAAAAAGATTTTAGCTGGGGTTTTAGCTTATTCTCCCTCGTGTCATTCTAAACTGTTCTGAATTTATTCTGTGGGGTCTATCTAGATAGCTGACTGACGGTAACATTTACAACATTTCTGTATGCCAATGAACAAAGCAAGCCATATGGGTTTACAGCGACATAATGTTGAGTATATGATGACAGCTTTATTTTTTTATTTTTGGGTTAATCATCTACTAACAGGTATTGCCTTGATCCACGGAAGAGGTTTTTAAACAAACAGGCAACCACAGCGACAAAAAATAAATAATGACAATTAAAAAATTCACAATAGGCCTACATTGTGCTCGTTAATATAGTAATAAAGGTTTAGATCTTACCTAGTGTAGATTCGCATGCTGTTGTCATTCTTGAAGAGGCGCCTGCAGACTGAAGTATCAGAAGTGATGTTGAAATCCTTAAATCTTACATTACTAATTTGAATCCACTTATTTCGAGTTTCTACATCCAGTGGAGAAGTGTGAAAAACCTTTGAGGAGCCTCACAAAACGGGTCACAGCAATAGCGGTGTAAACCACCCTCACAGATGTCTATGGAACTCTTCATTAAATAATTATATTGCTGTGGTATACTTAATTTGTCGTATTATAGCAAAATGTATAAATATTATGTAATATTCATCGTTTATGGATAAAAGTTTGCAGCTGGTAATCCACTCTCTTATTCGCCCTGAGATTTCACAGGAAATATGTAGTCTATTGACCGTTTCTGCAGACCAACTGCCCCCTAGTGGTCGGGAGCATTTCCGTTGTGTTGTGGCTTAATGTATTTGTGTTGTGAGAATTTCGTTGTGTTGTGGCTTAATTTCGCTGTGTTGTGAAAATTTCGTTCTGTTGTGGCTTAATTTCGTTGTGTTGTGAGAATTTCGTTGTGTTGTGGGTTAATGTCTTTGTGTTGTGGCTTAATGTATTTGTGTTGTGGCTTAATGTCGTTGTGTTGTGAGCTTATGTTTGCTTTTTTAATGTCGTTGTGTTGTGCATTACTGGGCCACCGTACCTTCGCCTTCTTCAGGGTAGACTTATCCGTGGCACTATCCACTCGCTATACTGTAGAAATCTGGCACCCTATTGAACGAAGTTAACCTGAGAGAGCGAGAGCGTGCCGTTCACAGACACCAGAATGAACGAGTTGACAGTAACGTTCATCAGGCAGTAATACAGCACGTTCAGTTCACGTTCGCCCAAAATATGAACGAGTTCATGAACTATCGTTCAATGAACGCGTTCAGGCACAACACTGCAAGGCATTCATAATATTAACTAGTGCTTTAACCGAAATCCATGTTTTTGCATTCCTGTTTTCTGAAACTTAGAGATAATGATGCTGTGTCTTGGCATACTGCCAACCCAAAATATCCAACCATGTATATTGCATATTCCTTCTGGCTTTCAATTATACCTTTTTTAATACCTTATAAGTAAGAGATTACCTAAAAATGCAAATTCTCCTCTTGTCTAAAAGTTTTTCGGGTTTATAATAACAACTCTAGTACTTTAGTAAACAAATAATTATTTACATAAAACTAGTCAAATTATAAGGGTGCTAATTAACCAAAAACAAAACAAACATTTAAGATACGTTATGACATGACAATGACATTTTCACTATAGCAAACGTACCTAAAAGTGACAGGTTTTATCTCGCGGTTTCTTGTCAAACATAGACTATGCTTCGTCCTTGAAGAGGATGGAGTGAGTGTATACTGTATGTGCGATGGAGTCTTAGCTGCTTTTATAGATAACCAGCATGTAGAAATCCCCTATAGTTTTAACGGGCAAAGGGATCACCTTGGCGTTTTACTGTAAACCATGTGTTTTGCTATTACTGCTATTCATAAATATAACACCAGTCCCGTTATAAAAAGCGAAAATAAAACCGCGCGGCTGCAAAGATTGTGGAAAACTTGGGGATTTCTCCAGATGGCGTGACCGCTCTACTCTGAAACGCAGATGGCGTGACTGCAGTCTCCTTGTGCGCCTATAAAAAAGCATCTGCAGCTTCATCCATTCCATCAGACCAACAACGGACCTGAACTAAAGCATCTGGCGTTTGTACAAGGTAAGGCAACTGCTATGGTTATTTTTCCGTTTTATAATGAATTATAATTAAACTCAATTTATAATGAAAGCAGTTAAGGTAAAGTGCAGCTTTAAACAGAAGTGATTTAAGAATAATAAGAATTCGATTCAAAACTATTTTTTAAATGCACATTAAATGCACATTTTCTCTTTTTGGAAAGTTTAAACCCTCATTCTTAAACAGGTCATATGACGTTGCTAAAAAGAACATTATTTTGTGTATTTGATGTAATGCAATCAGTTCTGGTAATAAGGCACACCGGTCCGTTTCTCACGGCGTTAAAGTTAAGTTGACGTTTGACATTCATTGCACAATGCACATTCGTTTATTTTATTTTATTTTATTTTTTTGCCAGTTAAACTCTTTGTGGCTGTTATGTTTTGAGCCCAAACCAACTCAGATGGTAATAAATATATGCCTTTTACGTTGCACAAGGCTTAATTTCTAGGGGGGGGGGGGGGGGGGGGGTTTAAAACATTAACATTTTAAATAACGAAACAATTTAACTACATGACAATATAAAACTAATAATTAAATGTTCAGAAAAACATCCCTGTTATTGCACAAAGCTCCATTTTTGGAATTACCATTTTATGTGTTTTATAATAATTTAACTTTTAATGTATCCAATAATATAAATCCATTAAACGACAACACTATTTGATCTAAAGGTGTTAAACCAACTGTAAAATATTCAGAATAATATTCCCTATGATTCACAAGGCTTGGTTTTTCAGATTATGCATTTCATGTTTTTATATAAGGTACTGTATCCATTTTTTTTACTAACCCTTTAAAGGGATACTCCACCCCAAAATGAAAATTTTATAATTAATCTCTTACCCCCATGTCATCCCAAACCTGTAAAAGCTTTGTTCGTCTTCGGAACACAATTTAAGATATTTTGGATGAAAACCTGGAGGATTGAGACTGTCCCATAGACTGCTATGTAAATAACAGTGTCAAGGTCCATAAAAGGTATGAAAGTCATTGTCAGAATACTCCATCTGCCATCAGAAGTGCAATCTGGGTTATGAAGCAACGGGAACACTTTTTGCAAGTGAAGAAAACAAAAATATACCTAATTAATGCAGCCTAAAAATCCTTTAACGGATTTGGATATTAGAAATATATTAGTGTGTTATGTGTAAGCCAGGTTAAAGAGATGGGTCTTTAATCTAGATTTAATTGCAAGAGTGTGTCTGCCTCCCGAACACTGTTAGGTAGGTTATTCCAGAGTTAAGGCACCAATTTTGATATTCTAGGTATTATCAAATTGCCTGAGTTTTGAGAACGCAGCGGATTATAATGTAACAAGAGCTCATTCAAATACTGAGGTGCTAAACCATTCAGGGCTTTATAAATAATAAGCAAGATTACTACACGCAGCTGTTACTACACGGAGCCATTGTTAACTGAGAAGATGCGCAAATCCACTTCATTTTCAACGTTTATTTGCGCATCTTCTCAGTTAACAATGGCTCCGTGTAGTTACAGCTGCTCTATGTGAAATCACGCACCTGATGGAATTTACCGCTGATTAGAGAACCGGCTTTACTGACGAGATGCGCATTAACGATCGGCCGATCTTGAGCAGCCCTAGGCTTAATAACAGCCAGTTTTTTGGGAAATATCCTAATGACAATGAGGATTTAATAATAGTCAGAAGAGGATCTATGACTTCTGGAAGCACCTCTTTTAGAAGCTTAGATGGAATAGGGTCTAACATACATGTTGTTGGTTTAGATGATTTAACAAGTTTATACAATTCTTCCTCTCCTATAGTTGAGAATGAGTGGAACTGTTCCTCAGGGGGTCTATAGTGCACTGATGCGATACTGTAGCTGACGGCTAAATGGTTACAATTTTATCTCTAATAGTATCGATTTTAGAAGTAAAGTAAATCAAGTCATTACTGCTGTGATGCTGGGAAATGTCAACACTTGTTGATGCTTTATTTTTCGTTAATTTAGCCACCGTATTGAATAAATACCTGGGGTTATGTTTGTTTTCTTCTAAAAGAGATGAAAAGTAATCATCTCTAGCAGTTTTTAATACTTTTCTGTAGGATAGGTTACTTTCCCGCCAAGCAATACGAAGTACCTCTAGTCTTGTTTTCCTCCAGCTGTGCTCCATTCTTCGGGCTGCTCTCTTTAGGGTGCGAGTATGCTCATTATACCATGGTGTCAGACTGTTTTCTTTAACCTTCCTTAAGCGTAAAGGAGCAACTGTATTTAAAATGCTAGAAAAGAGAGAGTCTGTAGTTCTGTTGGTTGTTGTTCTGAGGTTTTGGATATGCTAAGAAATTCGGATACATCAGGAAGATTACTTACAAAGCAGTCTTTTGTAGTAGAATTGATGGTTCTACAATACTTGTAACAAGAAGTAGAATTTACAGTTTTAGCTATATGAAGTTTGCACAAAACTAAATAATGATCTGAGATATCATCACTTGGCTGAATAATTTCAACACCATCAACATTAATTCCATGTGATAGTATTAAATTTAGAGTATGATTTCAACAATGAGTAGGTCCCGAGTTAGACTGTTGTCTAACCCCAATAGAGTTCAGAGTGTCTATAAATGCTGACCCCATGCATCTTTTTCATTATTGACATGGATATTAAAATCACCAACTATTAAAACTTTATCTGCACCCAGCACTTCAGATGTAAAATCAGCAAACTCTTTAATAAAGTCTGGATGGTGCCTTGGTGACCTCTATACAGTAGCCAGTAAAAATATCACAGGGGATTTATCATTAACATTTGTTTCTCTGGATAATGTTATATGAAGCACCATTACTTCAAACGAATTATACTTGAAGCCTGCCCTTTGATAAATCCCGAAAACATTGTTATATTAGCAATATGAATAAGACAGCTTGGAGGCACAGCAAACACCTTGATGTCAAATAAAAAAAAATTACACAAAGTTTAAATAAAGTACAAATCGGCAAACAATGTGGAAACAATTAAATAACAAATGAATGTTTAAAAAACTTCCAAAATCACCTTAGATAAATGGAAAAAGTCAACAGGCTTATCAAAATCCAAAATACTTCCAAACAGGTGCTTTTGCATTTCATTTGGAAAACTATATCCTCCGCCATCATCTTGTCTGTATCACCTCACTCATCATTCATCATCATTCAGCTCGACTCACTCTCAAATAAACTAAATAAAAGCATTTTTTAATTTATAAACAATGAATATAAAGACTTCTCCATAGAGCACATTGATTTGTATCCATCTTTAAAACTCTTTCTACTCATTTATGCTTTTGAATCATAAACATCAAAATCTGTTACATTAAGTAGGCTAGTATTATGTTTTCCTCAAGGCAATGTACAGTATCTATTGTTTCTCTTACACACATAAAATAAAATTTTCCAAATTCACCACCATTACTGATATACATCCACTGACAAAAAGCTTTCACATTGATGCAGACAACAGAATTGTGTCAATGCAATAAATGTGAAGAATAATTCTTCAAGCTAAGAGGTAAAAAAAAAAAATCTTAAACTGTTTGAGACAATGACACTATGGAACCTGCACTCTGTGAATCGTCATTATTGTTACACATTCTCTTTGGTTTGTTGACCACTCAGGGGCGATTCTAGGATTTTTTCAACTGGGGGGCACAAGAGGGGCCACGATTAATACAGAGGAGCCAATCTTGTGTTGTTTGAACTGTATATCCAAATCATTTCAGGAGTTCAGTAACCTTTAAAATCAGTAATAAACAGTGATACCCTATTATATTTTAATAGCAGTTATTCACTGCTCTAAATCAAAACAATCAAATAAAATTTGTATTAACTTTTCACTTTACAAAAGTGAAAGAAAAACTGTAATAAATAAAAGAATCCAATGTATGAACAGTGTACAACTCACAAATAATAATAATAATAGAATTTATTTACAATAGCCTTATATAATATATATAATAGCCTTATTTATATAAATGCAGAACAACATTAATAATTCATAGAAATAAATACACAATTAATGAATTAATATAACTAATATAAATTTAATATAATAAATTGTTTTTGTTTATTATCCACATCCCATTCAATTTGAATAGCAGCAGTTGCAGTAAATTTGCATTGATGAATAAACAAAATCTACTTATGTCAAGGCTATTTAATCTTGAGCATATTGATTTAAAAATATCATATATCCATACTTTGTTAGATAGCTAACTGTTCAAAAAGGTAGCTTTAGTTTAACATGTAAAATATGTGGATCTTATAGAAACAGTTTAGAATAGCTTAATTAGTCCAGTGTTATTTTAGTATTAGTTATTTATTTTGCTATTTAATCATGCATTAAATATTTATGTATGATATTTGCGGACATATGATGAACATATGATAAAGCCAGGTGCTAAATTATTTTTTTCATTTTGATTACACACAAGATGAAAAAAGATGTTCAGAGGGATTTCAGCATATTTATATATTGATATATTTTCTGCATATTTTTTTATTTTTATTAAAATGTCTCATTAATCAGGCCAGTAATGATTTATTAACAAATCCCTATCTATCCCTAATCCCTAGATATCTTCAGAATACAGAATATAAGTGTATAACTGGATATAAGTGTATCACTTTTAGTGTTAAATGCCCCATTGTACTTTCACAATTGGTTGCTGATGAAAAGGAAATGACCATATTTGGATCCGAGAACATTGTACGAGAGAGAGAGCTAGAGAGAGAGCTTTCCAGGGTGCAGACAGCAATCGCGGAGCACCATGGTGATTTAGAACGCCAACTGAATTTATGAGAAATCTACAGACGCAAATAGACTAAAGGTGTAGTAAAATAAAGACCTATATGTGTATTTTGGACTTTTTTTCACCACAAGTCTAAAAGAAGACATGTTGTTGAAGACAAACAGCCCCAAATCTCAAAATTGACCAGTAAAAAAAACGATGTTTTTGCATGTGTCTCACCCATAGACTGTAAAAAAAAGTCTCAAGTGTGGAGCGTTAGATAAACATCATACGATTTGTTTCGTCACCTCACTTAAGTGAAAAAAGTCGCTAATCGACTGCATGATTCAATAATGACTTTATAAGAATTGCAATTATACTTTTTTTAAACCATTGCTTTAAATTGCGTTGTTGCCTATATCGGCGCGTTCGGCCGAAAAATAAGTAAATCGTAACACAGTAAACCCCTTTTACATTCAGCATCAGAGGAGCATAGTAAATATAATGATTAGCATCTTGGTCTGCTGAGATAACATCGTCATCGAACCTGGTCTGTCTAACACCGAAAGACGTTAATACGTTAGTACCAAACACTTCTTGCACTGTAACAACTCGCTAATCGAAAAACATAAGCTATATAAAATAGATCAACTTAGTGTGCTTTTTTTCGTTGGAAAACAGCAGCTCGCTATTCTTGGTCCTCGTTGAGAAGCATCGCGACGCAATCATAAGTTATTTACTAAGCTGAAAGATTATGATTTGAATTTGTGAGTGACAGACAAGTAGAAGGGTGGGGGCACACTGGGGGGCCAATCAGTTTTCAGGAGGGGCCAGTGCCCCCATGGCCCCTCCCCTAGCTACGCCACTGTGACCACTGTCCATGAATTGCTCACCCAGGACGAAAAATGTGCTGTTAGTGTCAGACCTCGATCACTTATAATCACAGAAAAATATTGTTACTAAATATATTTGTGTTTTCTCAAGCAAAGCAAGTTTTCAAAGACCACTGAAAACATATTCTTATATTTGTGACATAGACAAAGTAGGCCTACAGTATACATTATTTGGCAACATTCTTGAGCAAACTGATCAAAGTGGACATTTCTGAAGATTTTATTATTCAAGTTTTACAAAATAGAAAAAGTTATATTTTTTATATAACTTTTTTATAATTTTTTCTTAATTTTGTCTTGATTTTGAGCAGGAACAGGAAAATCATGGCGTCTGCAATCTCAAAATCTACTCAGAGCCTTACCACTGCTGAGGACATGAGGAATCAAACCAAAATTATGATGCAGCCTTATGCCAACTGGGAAGAGTATCTGACTCCAGCCCCTCTATCCATAGCAATCCTGGGAGAGTTGGTATTCATCTCGTCCTCAATAGATTTCTCTATCAATAAAAATCCTCCAAAAGATGGCTATAAATTCATCAAATACCCTGATTCCTTTCGTGCTTGCCTCATGCAAGTGTGTAACTCTGGCTGGTGGGCATTTAATGAAGCTCATACGAGCATGGATCAAATTCGCCTCCATACTGCCCAAGTTCCAGATTACATGAAAACTGCTGTGAAGATTCTGTTCCAAGGCAATGATGAAGTTGTCAAAACTCATCTTCCTGATCAGCTGGACAATATCAGAATCATTGCAGATGAATGTCTGAAGTTGTCTGATGCAACTGAAAAGCGTTTCACTGATGTCATCAAAATCATTCAAGAGCTGCTGGAAGCTTGTGTGAATGCAAAGCACTTCTATGGGGAAGAGATGGAAAAAATCAAGAAGAAGCTGGAAGAAAGCAAACTGAGGGAGCAGTCCGCTCAAGAGACCAAGAAAAGGACTGAGAAGGCAGTAAGTGCCATGGAAAAGCAACTGGACGAGGCTCATGAGAGCTACAAGAAAGCTCTGGATTCTCTCCCTGGTGGATGGAACATGATTGGCATGGATTTGGTTGGTGGGATAACACAGAGCATTACAGGCCTGATTAATGGACTGACATCTGCTATTATTCACCCAGTGAGAAACGCATGTTCTGCAACAACAAAGATAGCTGATACTTGGAGCCACATTAGAGATCCGGAAAGTGAAAGAGATGTGGTTGCTGAAATAAATGCATATAGTAAGTCTGCTGAAATTTTAAAATGTGTCCAGAATATCCAGCAGCTGATGAATGTGGAAAGTGATGATGATGACATTGACTGGAAAAAATTATACGATCAGAAGAACAAATGTACAGAAAGTGATTTTATTAACAGACAGTTCAAAAGAATCACTGATAATTTGAAGAAAATACCCAACTGCCCAGCAAAGAAACAAGCTCAGAAGTTGTGCAAAAAGGGCATGGAAATATGCAGCCAGCTGGAAAAATATGCACCAGATGGCAAATGTGACAAAGACAAAAGCGCTAAAATAATACAAGATGTCTTGGATCTGATTGAGTCAACTCAAATTTTTGATTGCAAAAGCAAAGACATCACAAATTCTCCAGCCATTGCTCCAACACCTCCAATGATGCATAGAGAAGGAAACAAGTCTGAGAACATGAGTCCTTCTCAGAGGGCCACAGAGAATGCAAGATTCTCCATAGAGCAGAACCGAGCTCAGCTGAACAAGACAAGAGAGAGTTATGAAAAGTATGTGGAGAACTTTGAGAAGAATCAGAAAGAACTAAATGAAATCCTGGTCACTATGAGAAATTGTGAACTGAAAGAGATCGACTTCAATACTACCATACAAATGCTGGTCAAAGGAATGGATGCCATGGGGAGAGTGAAGGAACAATGGGAGAAGATGGTTCACTTCTTTCAGATGGTTTCCAACATTGTGAAAACCAGCCTGAGCAAAACTCTCACAAACTTTGTCTCAACATCAGAGAAAACACAAGCCCTCACCTACAATGCAAAGCTCTTCTCAAAAGATCTGCTGTACACTCAAGCCTTCCAAGCCAGTAACATTGCTAGTCTGGTCCATATGATATCTGCAACATACACAGATGTTTCCAGCAAGTACCTAATGGACCGCGTCAGTTCACTGGGCAAACTAATGGCCATGGATACAAGTAATCCAGCATTTGTGCATGAGCAACAACAGCTACGGAACGGCTGTGATGAGGCACAGAAAGGCATCTTAATGCTTGTCATGAAGAATAAAGACGAGTATGACAAGAAGAGCATCGCAAGACTAGAAAAGATCGATCGAGAGTTGCTTGCCATTCTACCTGCTGCTCCTCCTGAAAAAATCAATAGAATTGATGAAGCTATCCAAGCTGGATTCAATGAGGAAGAAGAATCATACTACTGAGAGAATCAACCAATTATTTTACAAGCCTGCTAAGTACAAAATAATACTTCCATAGTTAAGATTAAAGTTTTGCTGTCCAGTAGCATGTTATAGTCACATGACAACTCAGTTTAGATTATAATATTGTTAATATCCAAAAGTAGTCTTTATAACTGTATAGAATGTATTATCATTTAAATCAACAAACTAAGCAAACATAAACATAAAAACAAACAAACATGAAACAAACATAATCTGAAGAAGAAACATTTGCTTATTTGGATAAGTGTTTGTAGGAGTATCTGCATTAACACCCTCTCAAGTTTATGTGTGTACAGAGATATAAAGCTAAACTGTACTTTGTTTCTGTGTTTACATTTTAATATCATATAATACAATCATAATAATATTATATGTTCAGCCAGAAAATGATTCTTAAATAACACACTCTGCATG
Source organism: Carassius carassius (assembly GCF_963082965.1). Lineage (NCBI taxonomy): Eukaryota > Metazoa > Chordata > Actinopteri > Cypriniformes > Cyprinidae > Carassius > Carassius carassius. The sequence goes on along the minus strand of NC_081769.1, from coordinate 15,843,711 downwards.
AATATGCATGATCTTTATGGGAAGTGAAAGTGACAGGAAATAATCGCTTTTAATAAATCTGTTTTTTATTTGCTTTTAAACTTGTAAGAAGAAAAATATGTCTAATTTTTTCCCCAGTTGGCTGTGCATGATTTGTCCTTGAATGAAGATAATGTTAATGCAATTTGTCCATGAAAAGACAATAAAAACAATACTGCTACTACTCTACTATTTGCTGTTGCTTTGTTACTGTATCTCCTACTGCTTTTACTTTTCTATGCCAACTTAGAATGTTTAAAAAACATTCAACTTACATGACAGAAAACATAAGTATGTAAAGTGTGTAACTCTGGTTGGTGGGCATTTAATGAGGCTCATACAAGCATGGATCAGATTCATCCATACTGCCCAACTGTCAACTTTAAATGATGCTCATCTCCGCAAGCGCCGAGCAACATGCGGGTTCCCAAACTTAATGAGAAGTGTTTATAAACCTGAAGTCCAACAAAAGAGAACATTTAAAAACATAATTTTACTCCATAACATCAGTCAAAAGTTTGAAATAACTTCATTTTCTGATCTGATGTGGCTTCTTATGACACAGTGAGGCAAAAAATATTGTGATAAAGTTGATTAGCAATGGACTACAACTTTAATTTATTATAATGAAAATACCCAAGATGGATTGAAGAAAACAGATAAACCATTTATTGTAGCAGTTGTGTGTTTATTCTTTATGTTTAATCAGTTAATCAAGTGTTTAGCGATGCCTCTGTCTATAATAGGGATGGAGCGTCATTTCTTTTACTTTTGTGCTGCATATGTGGAGATTCAGCATGAATGAAACAGTGATATGCATTCAGTCCTATTTTGGGTATAAATAGAAAAAATAATACTTCTCTAAGGAAATGTCCTGTATAGAAATGAAAAGAGTTGTTTTCCCTCCACAGCGGATGCATACAAGACTCATAGCCTATTTTATATTATGCACTCTGATTTTTTAATTTACATACTTCCTGATAAAAATTAAGAATTGCTGTCAAAGATTTTTATCAAAACAACAACAACAAAACAATACTTGTTGTATTTTGTTAATATCTTATAATTCTTTTATTTATCTAAATCTTTTGATAAATTGTTTTAAAAATAGCATTTTAAATCACAAATTGCAATTTTAACCAGAAAAAATGTCAAAGCCACATGTGAGCAGTTGTTCAGAATTCAGTTTACTTTCTTGCCATAATGCAGCCATCTGTCAAACAGTATTTTTGAGAAAATGCTTTTGTGTGCTTAATTTAAGTTCCTTAAATAAAAATAGCAGTCTGTTATTGCAATGCTAATCTTGTTGCAATTTTGCACTTTGACTTTTGACAGTCTGAGATATTTGAATATTGTGTTAAACACCTTTAATGAGTGTAAACAGATGCAGTGGGTTAGTATTTGGGAGAGGGTGTATGAGTGGGTGGAGCTGTGGGATCTGATGCTGATGTTGAGACTGACTCTGTGGTAAGGAAATGGTTAAACAGACTTCAAGAAAAATGATCTGTACACTGTTATGCTCCCTTTATTTCAAGAAGTTAAAATCAGCAACGTTTCGGTCGAAGACCTTCGTCAGGCAAACACACGCACAGGCATAGGTAATTGTTCATCAAGTACACACAGATCCAAACAGTTTCAATTAATGACACCTGTTAACAATCAAAGTCAATCAAGTGAGCAGCTAAAGTATATCACATTAAAACAACACCTCAAAACATCATGTCACCAAAACACCCCCCCCCCATCTTTTTTTAATTACATTTCAAGTCCTAGAATTGATCAATGCTTAACTATCTAAAATACATTTAAGTACAAAACGAGACCGTCTCAACAAAATTAAGTTTCTCTTTTTAATATGAGGATGAGAGAAGACATTTGTTTTTATAGGCCCTAGTGAAGTTTCACTGGGCACAACGACCACAACTATAATTGCCTGAAGGGACAGATAAAAAAATGAGTGGGTTGTTCAGGTAAACTAACATCAGCTCTTACAACATGATCACGTAGGAGAGCGTTTATACTTTGAACCTTGGTGTTTTTTCAAAGATATCGCTAAGGGGAGGATCAGATTTTAAGATTTACCAGTGTTTATTTATTATCTTTTTTATATCTGAACAAATAGGAGAATATTGAACAGTACATACAATGGATTTATTTTCTGATTTTAACCGTTTTTAATTTAAGAGGTCTCTTGACTTTCATTTCCAATCTCCTAACTGCAGACTCTATCCAATCTTCATTGTAACCTCGCTCCCTAAATCTGTTAACCAGATCAGTACTTTGTGTATATATGACTGTTCAGTACTACAAATTCGATGTATCCGGTTAAATTGACTAATGGGCAAGCTACGTTTCAAAGTTGTAGGATGGTAGCCCTGTCCATGCAAAAGTGTGTTACGGTCAGTGGCTTTTCTATTACTTTATTGCCATCCCTAATAATACGAATGTCCAAAAAACTTACACATGAATCATCATAATTCATTGTAAATTGCAAGTGTTCATCATAATTGTTAAGAAAACTGTGGAATTGTAGCAATTTATTTTCAGTACCTGACCATAACATAAAAGTATCATCAGTATACCATGTGCCAAATTACAATATTTGTAAAAAAAGGGATTTTTTAAAATTAAATTACATTTATGCATTTAGCAGACGCTTTTATCCAAAGCGACTTACAGTGCATTCAGGCTATCAGTTTTAACCTATCATGTGTTCCCGGGGAATCGAACCCCCAACCTTTGCTCTACCAACTGAGCTACAGGAACACTTTTAGACCATTAAATATGAATTTCTGTTCAAAGAGGCCCACATACAAGTTAACATAATTTGGGACCATGGTGCTGCCCATGGCAGTACCCTTAATCTGAAGAAAGAAATCATCTTTGTATCTAAAAATGTTTTTGTCAACACCATTTTAGCTAATGTTTTAATATAATCAACACTAGGGTTTTTTTTTATGTGGGTCTCTAAGAAAAACTTCTATTACCTCTATCCCTCCTTCATGTGGAATGTTGATGTATAAAGACTCAACATCGAATGTTACAAACAATATTTCATCAGATAAATCAATGGTTTTTAAGATTTTTATCATATCGATAGAGTCTTTTACAAAAGAAGGCAATGTAGATACAACTGGCTTTAAGAAAAAAATCCACAAATGTTGATATTTTCTCAGTAAGAGACCCGATTCCAGATTTAATCGGTCTTCCTGGAGGATTAATAAGGTCTTTATGTATTTTAGGAAGTACATAAATGACTGGTGTACCTGGATAATCAACCTTCATAAAACTAAACTCCTGTTTTATAATCTCACCAGCATCCACCAAATATTGAAGGTATTCCTGAATTTCATTCTTTAAAACAATGGTGGGGTCAGTACTCAATTTCTTATAAAAGACATCATCACTTAATTGTCTTTCCACTTCAAAGTTAGTAAAATTCATAATTACAATGGAACCACCCTTATCTGCTGGTTTGACTATAATAGTCTTATCTTTTCTTAAATCCAATAGAGCACTTTATTCATCTAGTTAAATTATTAAAAACATTGTACTCACGCTTGTTAGAAAATACCTCCCGTACATCCTCCTCTACAAGACGACAGAGCGTTTCTAAGGAGGCATTTCTGTTCTTAAAAGGAACAAATGATGATTTACCTCGAAAGTTTCTAGAAATTCTTTTTGTTTCAGAAGGGGGAGGATGATCAGAAGGAGTATCTTCAACACGAAAGAGGGTATTCAAGGGTTCCACAGAAGACCTAGTACCAAAGAATTCTCTAACACGTAAAGTTCTAAAAATAAATGTGAAGGACCACATAGGTGTTGAATTCATCATAATTGGTTGTAGGGACAAAAGACAGTCCTTTACTCAAGGCGGTTAAACCTGCAGGAGAGATAGTTAGAAGTTGATCACATTGGATATTTCCTGCTCGGAGTATAACATTGCCGGGGAGAAAAGTCTCTTTTTCTTGCTTCTCCTACATTTTCTCCTTTTCGTCCTCTCACATTGCCTCTGGATATTAGTCTCCTTAGAGGTATCATATCGTCTAAAAAAAGAAGATGAAGAGGAAGCCGTCCTCAATTGAGTTTCAGAATCTGTTTATGGACACATGTTGATGAGGGAATCTTTTCTGAATTTTATCTCTAGATCTCTAGATGTCTCCTTGGGTACACCATCCCAAGACAGTAGTCCTCTGCATCTCTTTCCAACATTTTCTTCTTAATATTTCTAACTTCTCTTTGTATTGATCTCTCTCCAAAAACCAGTCTCTCAATTTTTCTTTATCAACACAATCATTCTCCAAACTGGTCCGTGTCTCTTGCATCTGTTGACGAATCTTATTGAGCTGATTAGTAGTTTCTTGAATTATTAGGACCATCAAATCAAAGGAACACTTGTTAGTGATTTCACCCTATCGTTCACAGAATTCAGGGTTACTGAAACCAGTAGTTGGTGATTTTTGGATTCAAAGACCACAAGGAATTATCTTGTTTCTAAGGTAGTCACTAAGAGTGATAGCATGGAGAAGAAATCTGGTCTCTTTGTTGTAAAAAAGTTTGAGCTGCTTCTTCAAATCTTCAAGGATCACAAGTTGTCGAGTTGTCATCAAACAGGGAATCTTTGAGAATAATCCTTGAATAATCTTCTTTACTGAATTCAAAAGTCTTAGTTGAGGTTGCCATCTTAAGTAAAAAAATAAAGATATTTTGTGGAGTGTGTATTAAATAGTTAGACATAAAGAAAAATCTAAATACACACATCCAAAAAAGTCTTTACCAGGTGCGAGATCAAAGGATGAATAAAAAAATAGAAAAAGGATCTGCACTGTTATGCTCCCTTTATTCAAGAAGTTAAAATCAGCAATGTTCGGTCAAAAACCTTCAAAGAAACTGTGGCAGGAGAGGTGTGGTTTAGCGAGGTCTGCGACGGGAGAGAGAGTGAGGAGATCAGTGGTGGTAAGTGAGTTAAGTGAGAGACAAGTGACACCTGCTTCTCATTGCAGTGATTGGCGTGGGGAAGCAGTATTTAAGCCAGCTGGGAACCAGAGACAAACGAGAGACCTGAGGACTCGTGGGAGGAAGCGACCGACAGAAAGCGAGAGCCTGAAAGTATCAATGTTATGATTTATGCGCATGTGGCGCGACTTTGTTTTCCGTTCTTTGATTCAGCATAATAAAGTTCCCACGAGCCTCAGTACGCCGACTCTGGTCTCCTTCCTTCTCTGCCATACGAACTTTATCACAGAAACAATATATTGCTCTAAAGTACCATTAGGAAGGCAAATGTACAGTAATTGACACAAATGTAACTGCCTGTTAAAAGATCACCTTTGAAATTAAATGAATGAAAGTAATGTTCTGTGGAAAGAAATTATGTCTATAATAAAAATAAAATGTATACTGCCTGTCATGAAAATGAATATTTACTTGAGATAATTATCAAATTATTCAGTCATTATTTCTCTCTTATTATGGTGGTGATGACATTTATTAGTAGTGGTAGTAAGATGTTATACAGTACATTGTATAATAATAATGATTATGAATACATCTACTGTAATAGCATTAATATTTCTGTTAATACACTGAACAAAATTATAAATGAAACAATTTAGTTTTTGCCCAAAGATCTAATACTTTTTCTATGTGCACAAAATACCTATTTCTCTCAAATATTCTTCTCAAATCTGTCTAAATCTGTGTTAGTGAGCACTTCTCCTCACAGGTGTGGCATATCAAGATGCTGATTAGACAGCATGAATATTGCACAGGTGTGCCTTAGGCTGGCCACAATAACATTAAATGCAGAGTGCCAATTCCGAGTATGGGCTACAATACTAGATTTTAATATTCACGTTGATAATACAAATGATGCATTAGGACTAGCGTTTACTGACCTAATAAACTCTTTTGGAGTCAAGCAAAATGTCACCGGGCCCACTCATAATTTTAATCATACACTAGACTTAATTATATCGCATGGAAACGATATAGTTATCGTACATCAAAGTGATGTTACTGACCATTTCATTGTATCATACATTCTGCGTATTAATTATATTAACTATACGGTTCCGCGTTATCATCTGGGAAGAACTATTGTCCCAGCCACCAAAGACAGATTTGCAAATAACCTGCCTGATCTATCTCAACTGCTCTGTGTACCAATAAATACACATGAACTAGACGAAATGACTGGCAACATGGGCACTATTTTCTCTAATATATTAGAAGCTGTTGCCCCCATCAAATTGAAAAAGGTTAGAGAAAAACTTACTGTGCCATGGTATAAAAGTAATACTCACTCTCTCAAGAAAGAAACTTGTAGTCTTGCGCGCAAATGGAGAAAAACTAACTTGGAAGTTTTTAGAATTGCATTGAAAAACAGTATGTCCAGCTATAGACAGGCTCTAAAACTCCCAGGGCTGAGCATATCCACAAACTCATAGAAAATAACCAAAACAATCCAAGGTTTTTATTTAGCAGAGTGGCTAAATTAACAAATAACCAGACACCACCTGATTCAAATATTCCATCAACGTTTAATATTAATGACTTTATACATTTCTTCACTGATAAAATAGATAACATCAGAAATACAATAACAAATGTAGATTCTACAGCGTTTAATACTTCAGTTTCATCCATCTCACCCAAAGATAAACTGCAGTGCTTTACAACTAACTATAGGACAAGGAAGAGCTAAATAAACTTATCACTGTATCGAAAGCAAAAACATGTCTATTAGATCCTGTACCCACAAAATTTTCTCTTTTTGTTACCTGTAGCAGAAGAACCGCTTCTCAATATTATTAACCCATCATTATCTTTAGGTCACGTCCCAAAACCATTCAGTTGAGGTTATTAAGCCTCTTATTAAGAAACCAAAACTAGATCATAGTGAACTGGCAAATTACAGACCCATTTCAAATCTTCCATTTATGTTCCATACAAACCATTGCAAAGCAACTTTACAGAAAATTAAGTTTCTACATTATTTAGTAGTAGCTTATATGGGGTGACTGTCAGTTTATGTGCATATGACAGAAATTTAAGGACTCATTTACAAGAAGCTTGTAAATGTATTGAAAATGCAGAAACACCACCTAGAAGTGCATTACAATAGTCCACTCTAGAGGTCATGAATGCATGAACTAGCTTTTCTGCATCAGAAACAGGTAACATATTTCGTAGCTTGGCAATGTTTCTAAGATGGAAGAATGCTGTTTTTTAACAGTTTTCAAAAGACAAGCTGCTGTCTAATATAACACCCAGATTTTTTACTGTAGAGGAAGTGACAGTAGCTACATCCGTCTAGTTGCAAACTGTAATCTACGAGAGTCTGTGTAGTTTTTTGGTCCAATTTTCTAAAAATTACATCATGTGCCTTTAACAAAGCTTTACTGGGAAAGTGAACGTTATATTACAATAATATGTAAGACGATGAAGAAAAGTGTATGCATGTTTTAACATACCTAACAATTTAACATACTGAGTACACACAGACAGGCTTTGTGCAAACCAGTCTTTTCTGTCTCTCCTCACTGGCTGATTCCTCTGGAGCCCATCCTCCTTCTATTACTTCAAGCAATGGACGCTCGTGATGTCATATGAGCTCTTGAGTACACGCCCCAACAGATCATGCGCATAGCATTTCGGAAATTGTAGTTTAAAACGAAGCCTACTGACTGAAACAAATATACAAAAAACTACAATATGAGGTATACCTTCGATATTAGGGGCCGTCTCGACTTTTCATACGGCAGGTGAAACAAAAACAGAATTGTGAGTGACAGTAGTCTGTGCAAGGACAGATTCGTGATGGTAAGTCAAAATAAACCTCTTTTTAGTTAATCTCAAATACTATGTAAATGATGTTTAATGCTGCTGTCATAACGAAGCTAGCAAAGTTTATGCGATCATTTTTACATTGCTAGTGTGTGAATGTTATTTCCTAAAACTGGATATAATATTTCTTCCACTGTCACATAATAGCAAACATGCTAAATCAGGCTTTTACTACAGATGAAACCCAATGCATGATCAAAGCTCCACGTTAAGATGTCTGCAGATTTTTATGCATGCAGTGTGTATTTTCAGTTTAGGACAACATATTATTTCCATATTTTTCAAGTCATAAGTAATCCCTATGCCATATGTTTGCCTGTTTCTGATTTATGTCTCAGTGCCACTATATTTGTGTGCTCTGTCACTTCAGGGTGACAGCAGGTGTAGTAACGGTGTCCAGCAGAAAGGCAAGATGTTGTCAGATGCTCAGCTCTTTGATTTAGAGTTTGAGAAGTTGGTGTCTGACTTACAGAGCAGGACTTCACTGATCCAGTTCTGTCTGATGCGTTCAACAGACTCCGAGAGGTAGAGTAAACCTCTCCCAGCCTGATTGGAGTGAGGAAATCTGAAGTTTAAACTCTAGAACAGATCTGAAATCATTCTGAAACAACACTCTATTCAATTAATTTTATTATTTACCTGTTTGGCTTTTCTTTTTGTTTTTGAAATAAGTATAAATTTTCTTTAGGTGCTTCGGTACAATGCTCCTGGAGGCAAGAGAAACCGAGGCTTGTCTGTGATTGGTTCGCTGCGGGAGCTGGTCTCTCCTTCTGAACTGCCCCCTGATGAAGTTCACAGAGCCCTTTTGGTTGGATGGTGCATTGAACTGGTGTGTGAAATTTATACTTTTAATATACCTTATGACAACGGTTACTGACAATGCAAGTCAGCTTGCTCGCTGGTGTACAAGATGTTTTCAGACTAAATTATTTCAAATGTAGTTTATCAAAGTTTATCACTGCACAAATATCTTGGATGAATTCCATCTGCATTTGGTATACATTTACACTAAACGTAGCTAGAGATTGACAGAGGAAATAAACCAAACTTTTCAGTCTTAATTTTTTCAGACAATGAAACATACTTCCATTTAAAATGTTATGTAATCACTTAAATTACATGTATCAATAATAAAAAACCAAACTCACACACTTTAATTGTACAGCTTTTTTATTTAATGGAGAAAAAAATGACAGAATCTCACAAGTGTAAAATGAAGGTGTCAGTGTCATAAAGAAAGACCAGTCTGATCCATTTCATGCATTATTCAAGATTACTGACTGGTCTCAGGAAAGGAACGAACAAAACTATTAACAAGCCACTCTGGATACCTAGTATCTGACTGACATCTGCTATAACAACACCTTAATAGACTTTACAGCTTGATGGACACTATGGCAGCAATGCTTCTTAGTGCAGCAATCTGATTGGCAGTTTGGGCTGTCAGTCATTTATCTGTCATAAGGTCAATTGCAATGCAAACTAAAAAATTTGTGCAGTGCAAAACGTTTGGTTTTCTCCCCAGCTTCAGGCTTTTTTCTTGGTGTCTGATGACATTATGGATACATCCCTGACAAGAAGGGGTCAACCCTGTTGGTATAAGAAGGTAACTGATTGATTGATTGATTCATGATTGGTTTGAGATATATGCTGATGATACTGTCAAATTGCATTACAAGCAGTGAATATTGATACATTACATTTGTTTATGTTATAGTCATATTTTCCATTCAATTTAGTTTTATTATTTGAGTCGGAATCTTAAAAAAAATAAAAACGTGCATATTCTGTGTGGTGATCACAGATGAAAAAAATATAGTGATTTTCTATTATGTAACATTTTGTCCTCTTGATATTAAACTTAATCAATTTATTATTAATCATCTTCATCATCATAATAATAGTAGAACTCAATTCCACATTTTTATTTCAATACTTTATTTACACAAAAGAATATTGATTATTATTATAATACTTTTACTGTTAAGAACAATCATAATAATCACTTTCTAGGGTTGACCGAATTATTTTAATTTACAGGACTTTTATAAGTGGAATAGGTATTATATTTGCCAGTATACTATATTCATATATATTTATAATAATAATAATATATAAATATATGTTGATAACAATATATATTTTACGTATATAAATGTGTGTGTGTTCTTTTATACCAGTGTATATCAGTTGTGTGGATTATTTAATATCTTTGCTAATCTACAGTATGTTGTTTATGTATTTGTCAGGAAGGTATTGGTCTGGATGCCATTAACCCTTTCACACATAGTGGTCACTACAGTGGACAGCTATTAAAAAAGCATTTTCTTGAATTTGCACGGGTTTTTATGGCAAAGTTGCACATCAATCTCTTCATTGGACCCTGGTGCATCATCCTATAAATTGCAACCAAGTGGCAAGCCTTTGTGTTTCGATTTTTTCCCCCTCCAAACCAAGATGGCCAAGGATCAGTCAGACATGCCAAGTTGCTCCAGAATATCCACCCATTCCTTCTATCCTAGGAGACTCTTTTAGGTAAAAAAAAATATTGCAGCATAAAGCAATATCGAATGAGTCATATCACAGTAAAATTTTCCAAGTTTTGATTTTAGATTGAGAGAAAACTCTGATTAATCACATGTCCACTATGGTGGACGTCATGCATGCAATGGCTATATTTCAGCTACAATTCATAATTATAATGTGAATATTGTTTTTGAAATTTAAAACTTAAAAACTTAATATGCATTGACTTTTTCTACTGTAAATAAATGTATTTGTATTATTAGAATGTAATTTTCAATGACATCGAAAAAAGTCATGTGATTACATAATGTATGACACTTGTAATGCATTACTTTACTTGTTAGATCAAAAAGTAATCTGATTTTATAATGCATGTTATTGTAATGCGTTTTTTTTACTAATAACATCAAAAAGTAATCTGATTACGTAATGCATGTTACTTTTAATGCGTTTCTTTACTCATAACATCAAAAAGTAATCTGATTACATAATGCATGTTACTTGTAATGCGTTTCCTTTCTCATAACATCAAAAAGTAATCTGATTATGTAATATGCGTTATTGTAATGCGTTTTTTTACTCATAACATCAAAAAGTAATCTGATTACGTAATGCATGTTACTTGTAATGCGTTTCTTTACTCGTTACATCAAAAAGTAATCTGATTAGGTAATGCACATTACTTGTAGTTAATTACTTGTTAGATCAAAAAGTAATCTGATTAGGTAATGCATGTTACTTGTAACACATTACTTTACTTGTAACATCAAAAAAGTAATCTGAATGGGTTATGCATGTTACTTGTAATGCGTTACCCCCAACACTGAGATTGAAAAAACGTATCGCTAGGTTTTCTCAGAGGAGGGCTATGATAGAAATGTGCATGTCCATCTTGAACATAATCATAATTATCAGCTAATAAGGGTAAATCTCCATACTCTGGTGCACTGGAGGGAGCATCTGAGTGGTTTCCACAGTTGTACCTTGACAGGATGTAGAAAATTCTGATGGAATCACGTCCTAATGTTCTGATATCATAGATACGCGAAGTGCAACTTGTATGAAGTTGTATGAAGCCATTGCAATATTTTGCATTTATATTTTTTGCATATATTTTATAGTTTTCACATTATTTGATATAATTGCATTGATTAGTTTGTTAAATTCACATACTTTATCGGTTTGATTATTGTCTTATATTTAATACAGTATATCTTCAGTTTAAACCAACCGCATGCTGTCCACTCAAGTGGACATCTGAAGATCTCTTTGAAAAATTTGTAAAAAAAATCAAATAAAAATCAATTCTTGTTTTTCATGCCCTAAGAGCAATAAAATCCTGACTGAGGTTATCATAATTCATGCATGAAAGGGTTAATGATGCTTTTCTCCTGGAGGGGGCGATCTACCGTCTTCTTCGCAGACATTGCCAAGTAGGACAGTGCTACTATGTCCATCTTCTTGAGCTTTTTACTGAGGTAACACACCTACAACTTTTGCTGGGATTGAAAACAAGACCGAACACAACAATGCAAAAACAATTTTACTTGAGATGGGAGAGTTCTTTCAGATACAGGTATTAGGATAATAAAGCAACACTTTAGAAGCCTGAAAGCTATCCGATCTTCTCTGTTTGTAATATCCCAAAGCATTCAGAACATGTTTGTCATTGACAGGATGACTACTTGGATTGTTATGGGGACCCCGCAGTGACTGGAAAGATTGGCACGGATATCCAGGACAACAAATGCAGCTGGCTGGTGGTGAGCGCACTGGGCATCATGAAACCTGAACAGAGGGCAGAATTAGAGGTGAGAAAATGTGGGACAGTTTCTAAAAGGAAATTATTCCAGAAAAGTTAACAGGTTTTCCCTCTTTCTTTCAGGCATGTTACGGACAAAGTGATGCTGAAAGTGTTGATCGGGTCAAGGCTTTGTATGATACTCTGGAAATGCCTATCCGATACCATCAACACGAGGAGGAGAGCTATCGCCGTCTTAAAAAACTCATCCAGCTTCATGCCAAAAATCTGCCTCACGCTGTGTTTCTTAATTTTGCCAAAAAAATATATAAGAGAAACAAATAAGGTGCGGTTCAGAGAAATGAAAGGGCTTCAGAATTAGTATTTTTAGGCACGCAGACTTGGGACAACTAAAAATGCAGTGAAGAATTTTAGAGGTTGAGTAAATATGGAAACATTAGGTTTTATCTGCACTTTAAATATACTGTCAAGAGTTTAGTTATTTTTTTCATAATACAATACAAGAAATACAACAGGCTGATTCAGAGGTCTATAGCACACAAACAACACCTGCCATTGTTTCACTTGGGGGATATACTGTATATATGTGTGTGTGTGTATAAACCATATATTTTCATAAGATTTTTGGATTGTATTTTCAACGTCTTTGGATAAATGAGAAAGAAAAAAAGAAAAGCTGTATAGATTAAAATAAACATTTACATAAGAAAATGTATATTCTGAGAATGAGAACCATCAAACTACTGAATAAATGCATATATTCCTTAAAAACAGTTAATTTCAATTAATGGTCTAAGCCCATGCAGAACTCAGGATCCTTCTATTAAAAAAATGTTTTTAATTTGTACTGTACATTTATACACTATACTAGAATGTGGTCTGGTCTCACAAATCCGATCGTTTATCAGTCCCCGTCATTGCTGTAAATTTGGATTGTAGAAAGACGAGCAATGTGCTTTTAATGATGAAATTTTATCATTCTTTTATCATGCACTTTTCTGTGTGAAGAGGTGTTTAAATGAGTGTGTGGAAGCAAAGTCGTGTGTGCTCGCCGCTCTCGGTTGGGTCCAGGCAGAGGAGAGGGGCGTGGTCTCAAGGATGGGATGAGAGAAGAGGGGAGGGGGAGGGCTGGATGACGGAGCGATAGACAGGAGGAAATAGAAGAACGGCGTATAATAATTACAGAGTCATGGCTTGAGCGATGGAATAGACCTCAAGATCAAGAACAACGCGTACTTTATATATTTCTGGAAATGAGGTAATTTGTTTCGTATTTAATTGTCTGCTGGATTTTGTGCGTTTGGTTTTATTGCCGGATTTATCTGATGAATCTGTTGTTGTTTTTTATAAGGAATTTAAGATATATCATGAACAGATACGTTATAATTGAGAAATTTTAGTCTCCAGTATTCACAGAGTACCGTTGATGTTAATGGAGGAGGTGTCATTACATCTTATTAGACATAATTTTAATACTCTATACATATTTAATAAATTACCGACCGAAAAATAAATAATAGACAACGCCGTCTTATATTACGTGCAGTTCAAATGTTGTATTGTATTGATTTCAGTCATGAGTTTATTTACTTCGCGCGCTAGGCCTAGATTTACATCCTCTGTATCCAAGGACATTGGGCGCGAGCAGTGCGTTGCCCACGGTGTTCATGAAGAGCAAAAACAGAGTTGCTCATTGCTACGATTTTCTGCTCTACATGCATCACGCAGAGAAAAGGCACAGATTTTGAATAGTAGAATAAAGAGATTTCCGGATATGTTAAGGGTCAGGCTATAATCATTTTGTTCTCTCTCTAAAGGGCATGATAATATATTTTTGAGTATTCCCTTTGTAATGTAAAAATTCTGCAAATGAATACAAATTTGTTCTTACTTGAGGTCATTATGGTTTGGGGTGAATGCAACAAAAGACTGAAAAGATGCCAAGCTTTTAATGTAATTAGTAGGCATTTTTCTTTACTTTAAAAAAATAATGTTATTTTAATAATATTGATATAATATGCCTAAATGAATACTGTTTTATATTTAGAATTATTATTAACATAAAATAAAATGATATTAAATTAAATTGAATTTATGCATTTAGCAGACGCTTTTATCCAAAGTGACTTACAGTGCATTCAGGCTATCAATTTGTTACCTATCATATATATATATATATATATATATATATATATATATATTTAATACATATAATACACACAAGTATTCTTATTGAAATTATTATTAAAATCGTCATTATTATTAAAATTTAAATTTTTTAGACAATCAATTGAATATTAGTGCTTAGCATTCAAGCAGTTTCTATAAAGCTGATGTGTATGGTATGTGTTTCAGTGATAGAATAGTGTATACATTTTTATGCTTGGAAATAATATTATGTTCAATATAAGTCCAGAAGCAACAGAGAAGTGCTACTTTTTTTGTATTTACTGGGTGATGCTAAATTGTGAACAATTATTTTGTCCCATAGCTCAAGAAAGGTGGTACATTTTTGTGTTTCTAAACAACATCTGTTTTTGTTGATATTTCAGATATTAACTAGATCCAAGATGTGACCCCATATGTTTTCAAACTCCTTATAAAAACAAAAGAATAACAATCAGGACATAAAAACAATCCCACCATGCACCCCTCCTCTCGTCCCTCTGTGGCCCCACGTTCCCACAGGTTTGTCAGTAGGCGTACGGAGGTAAAACCAAGCCAAGGGGCTAAGAGGGAGGACAAAAACACGAACACAGCATCTTCATCCCCTCGTCGTGGCACTCGGGGACCACCTGAGTCTTCCAGGTTGAAAGGCCCCAGTCAAGGTGCACGAGTGGTTAAATCCAAACTGGTGCGGCCACAGAAGAATGGTGCTCATGCAATACCAGCAATCTCAAAACCAAAAAGTGGACACACTGTTTCAAACATAGTCCCAGCTGTGGATCCAAACTGTAATGAGCCCAGCCTACCTTGTCTGTGTTGTGATGGCCATTCACCTCAGGATAGCAACAGCCTTTTTAATCACAACCATAACAACAATAACACTGTAAACATCAGGCAACAAATGAAGCCGCCAATACCACCACCCCCACAGAAGGAATTGCCAGTTCCAAAAAAAGACATCAAAGAAGATGATAGTAAGCCAGAAGTAAAGCAACCCCATGTCAACCCAGTGGAGGAGAGAGAGGAGGACAATTGCAATGTGGATGAAAAAGAGGGTGGTCAGCTCAAAAATGATGACTGTAGTGTAAATCTGAATGCTAATGTTGACGAGAATGGCAACGGCAATTGTGATGGTAAAGATGGTGAAGATGATGAAGATGAAGACGACGAAGATGATGATACTCTTGTCCCTTCTTGCTGCAATTGTCCAGATTCCATGCTGAACTTCTCCCTTACATCTTTTACCTCATCTTCATCCACATCCATCAGCAGCTGCTCAGATCTGGAGTGTGACTGTCCTGATACATTTTCATTGTCATCCCAGGACCAAGAGGCCACTGAATGCTATCCATCGTCTTGTTCCCTGGACACCAACTGCCCTGCCTTTCAGTCCAGTGTCTTACCATTGGATCTCAACACTTCTGCAAGATCGCCTTGCTCTCCTGATGAAGGCTATCCCTCAGCTCCTTGCTCTCCATGCTCTGACTACATAGAGAGCAAGGGATCAGAAGAAAAAAAATGTATTAAAGTGGATCTCCTCCATTTTTTAGACACCATAGAAGAGTTGGGAAAAGTGGATCTGTTCTACCGCATTGTTAGGCTGGCACACTGGGAACTGGATGGTGAGCTGATTGTCAGAGATAGGTTGGATCACCAGCAAAAGCTTCAGAGGGTTAACAAAGAGGTGAAATTGGCTTATCTTGTGAAACTTCAGGACGAAGGTTTAGACTTTGGCGATGAGGATATCACTAGAGTTTCGGATGAAATGGGCAACATTGACATCCCATGGAAGTTGTATAAAAGCAACAAATCAAGTGAATCCCAGGAATTTTCTGATGCAGGGGTAGATATGACAGCCCCTTCTGATCTTGATGAAACCCCTGCCTCGGATTCACTTGCTCCATCGCCATTGGAGCCTCCTCCTCTGCCCCCAAAACCTCCAACGAGGCATGTGAGTGCCCACCCAGAATCACACTCTTACGAGAACATCAACAGAGATGTTTTCTCTGTCTCATCCACTAATAACACTACTAATTTCTCTACAAGTGTCCCTGTTCCTACCATTCCTGCATTGTCATCATCACCCCCAGCTTTAAAACCTCCTGCCCTTCCTCCTCCTCCATCACAGCCTGTGCCCTACTTCACCCTAAATACAGACAGACCTGCTCTCACCTCCCCCACACCACCTATTCCTCCTCCAAGAAGACGTCATAAAGCCCGTCTAGAAGCTCAGAGACTTGCTGAGCTTGAAAGAGAAAATACTCCTCTGTCCCTTCCACCCCCAATATCCAGACCTCCTCCATTGCCACCTCCACCTGCGATGTCCTCGCCTCCAACTGTTCCATCTCCACCATCACTCCCGCAGCCTCCATCTTTTCACGCTCTGGATGTGGAAATCCGAAAGTTGCTTGCGCTGGCAGGCCTCACCCAAGCTGAATTGCTTAAACTTAGTCCTGAGTTGGGTGTTTGTGTAGATATTATCCTGGAGAATGAGCAACAGCCAATTTCTGATTTCTCTCAGATTGAAGAAATCAGTGTAAACAGAATACAGAAGGAAGAAGGAGTAGATAAGGGGTTGCAATCCAGATTGAAAGAAGGATCCAGATTTGGGAAAGACAGGTCTACAGGTGCAAATGAATTACATACTCTCAGTGAAAAGGAAATTTGTAAAGATGAACAGAAGGAAGCAAACAGGACAACATCTTTCACAGAAATGGCAAGACGTCGTAAGAGAAATGGTGGACACTGTAATCATAGCTGCAGCTGTGGTTTTGGATCCAATGTAAGCCTATCTCCCAACTCATATTACAGCACTGATCTTAGCAATACAAACATCCCAAATATCAGCTTTGGAAGCTTTGGTTGTACTTCAATGATTTCAGATACCCCTCCTCCACCACCTCCACGACCATTGCCCCCTTGTCCACCAATTTCCTCCAATCCTCCAGAACTTCCTCCTCTCAAGTCTTGCACTCTGCCTGCCAATGCATCTCGCCCAGATAGGTTTGATTGGCTGATAGCCTTCACCCCAGATACAGAGTCGCCACCCCTTAAGATGCGAAAATCGTTGAACGATGGCATGTTGCAAAAAGGCCAAGCTTCAACTTCAGGCTCAAAAGTCACAACCTTTAAAGAATTACGCAACAGAAGCAAACAGAGCTCCCTGCCAGCTCCTGTTCAACAAGAACCTGATCCAACTGTTATCACCCCAGACCCTGATTTCCTGTACAACCTCAAATGGAGAAGAGAGAAGATTGATGGGGATGGCTGGGAATATACTTCCCAAGCACAAGCCTCATTTCTTCAGCCGCCACCCACTCCTGCCTCATTGTCTCTCTTTAGGGAAATGTGCCGCCTGAATATACAAGAAGATTGCCCAGCAGAACCCAAAGTGTCCCAGCAAATTGGCTGTTCAGTAAGTGAAGGCAGCCTTAGGACTATTTGTGATGACAGAGATAAAGCTGTTCACACCAAGAAGATGGATGATGAAGACAAAGTGGAAGTTAGGGGAATGGCAGATGGAGCTTGGACTTTGGAAACTGGAACATCAGGTAAAGTTGCATTTCATTAATATAGTTCATGCTTTGTCTTGGAGAGTTCATCCACACAATAAAACTCAGTTTAGCAAATTCAGTGGAATATTAAGGATAAAGTAAAAGAACAGTAGTCTGATGAAATGGAAAGTGGTGAGCCAAGATGGGAGTCACGCAGGCAGATGGGTAGATGAATCAGCAGAGCAAGACTGGAGGGAATTTCAGAATGCAGCAGGGTTAATGCTGTGTTGTTTCTCATGATGTCACGAAGCCATTAATTATTCATCCTCCTCAGCAGGCTAATTCCTTTTTTCTCTCATCCTCTCTTCCTTCGCCTTTCGCCCTGGCTGGCACACATTATGTATCATACTTTCCTTTGTCAACCTTCCTATTTTTTAGTCAGTAGTTTTCTATTTTAGGTGAGCCAAATTCAAACCAACTGACATTTCAAAACTTGAAATGATAATACTCACATATAATGTTCATACAAAAGCCATAATGCACACTACACACTTCTCTTCCTCTCTCCTCAACCTTGCTTTGTCATTTTTCTGACATGCCTTGTTTCTCCTATTATTAAATTGATACTCTTGTGCTTGTTATTCTCTCATTACATTATTTTTAATTTGCCATTTCTCTTTTGCTCTGCTCCTTTCTGTACTGTTTATCTGCCAAATGGAAAAGGCTAATTTGCTTGGATCAGGTTACTTCACTTTTGACTTCAGATATAAATGGTCTCTAATGTGCCTGTAAACTGAGTAGCAAATACAATTGATGGAGCCCTCATTTTTGTTTACAAGGTTAGCACATCATACAACTCTGCTAACCCGTGCTTTGGCAATATAAGCCCTATTCATCTTATTCATGGATATTAGTATTAATGAATTAAGCTTTGGTGTTTAGCTCTTGAACTTGTGTACTTTTGCTTTATTTTGTGCTATGAAATTGCTTTTTATTGAATCTTTACACCCTTCATGACTCATATTTCTGGCTGTGTCAGTCAGCTCAAGAACATGACCACATACTTTTAAGTTTAGAAAAGGTGTGACTCAGACCTTTACACCAATCACAATACAGCAACAGGGAAACAGTAAGTGCTGAGTCAAAACTGACTTCATCTGAGAGAGGGAAATATCTGGCAAGTTAAGGTAAAATAGAATGTTTTTATGTGTGTAAATCATAATTCTGTAGTGATATGTACTGTGTGATGAAAATGTACACTTTTTGACTGACTGGGAATTCAGTTCACTACAAAAAATGACTTATCTTACTCTTATCTTACTTAGTATTTTTGTCTGGTGTCTTTTCAATATATTTTACAATTCTTAAATCAAGATACTTTTACTAGATAAGCCAAATGACTTAAGATATTTAGTCTTGTTTTCAAGGGGATAAAAACTAAATTAAGTGCATTTTGCTTAAAACAAGAAAAATTATCTGCCATTATCTGCACTGGCAGATAATTTTACTTGTTTTAAAGGGTTAGTTCACCCAAAAATCTAAATTATGTCATTAATAACTCACCCTCATGTCGTTCCAAACCCGTAAGACCTCTGTTTATCTTTGGAACACAGTTTAAGATATTTTAGATTTAGTCCGAGAGCTCTCAGTCCCTCCATTGAAACTGTGTGTACGGTCTACTGTCCATGTCCAGAAAGCTAAGAAAAACATCATCAAAGTAGTCCATGTGACATCTGAGGGTCAGTTAGAATTTGTTGAAGCATTGAAAATAAAGTTTGGTCCAAAAATAGCAAAAACTACAACTTTATTCAGCATTGTCTTCTCTTCCGGGTCTGTTGTGAGCGCGTTCACTGCAGTTTAGTGATATCCGGTTCGCGAACGAATCATTCGGTGTAACCGGATCTTCTTGAACCAGTTCACCAAATCGAACTGAATCGTTTTAAATGGTTCGCGTCTCCAATATGCATTAATCCACAAATGACTTAAGCTGTTAACTTTTTTAATGTGGCTGACACTCCGAGTTAAAACAAACCAATATCCCGGAGTAATTCATGTACTCAAACAGTACACTGACTGAACTGGCGTGAAGAGAGAACTGAAGATGAACACTGAGCCGAGCCAGATAACGAACAAAAGATTGACTCGTTCACATGGACTACTTTGATGATGTTTTTCTTACCTTTCTGGACATGGACAGTATACCGTACACACAGTTTCAATGGAGGGACTGAGAGCTCTCGGACTAAATCTAAAATATCTTAAACTGTGTTCCGAAGATAAACGGAGGTCTTACGGGTTTGGAACGACATGAGGGTGAGTCATTAATGACATAATTTAGATTTTTGGGTGAACTAACCCTTTAAGCAAAATGCACTTAATTTAGTTTTTGTCCCCTTGAAAACAAGACTAAATATCTTAAGTCATTTGGCTTATCTAGTAAAAGTATCTTGATTTAAGAATTGTAAGATATTTTGACTAGAAACAGACAAAACTGCTAACTACTTTTCAGACAAAACTGCTAAGTCAGTTAAGCCATTTTTTGCAGTGTTGGATGGTTAAATTTTATAACAAATTATCAGCATAATCAATTGAAATTCAACATGCTATCTACTGATAAGAATCATAAGGTATTTTAGATCTGAAAAAGCTTATTTTCCAGACAGTTAGGCCTTGTAGCTTGTATTTCATGGAAAAGTTGCCATTGCAGATGAAATGTGATCCTAGTGCAGCTCCTTGGGAGATCCTAGACAGAGACCGCTTTCCTGCACACGGTCAAATGTTTAGGGATCAGATAAAGTGCTATTAGGCTTTGCATACCATATGCTGAAAATGTAAGTTTTTGTATGTGTGTTTGGCTGCTATAGTAAAAAAAAAAAAAAAAAACAAAGCAAAGAAATTATATACATGTGTCTTATTTACTTATTTAATATAAAATAGTTAGGCGTTCTCTTTTTTCTAAACTATTTTATAATGTTCTGACCTGTGACACACTTTGAGCGGCATAAAATGTACAGTCCAGATAAAAAAATGTATTATTAATCTCTAAATTTTCGCATCTTTAGACAATGAGTTATACTGTACATATTTCCTCCCCATGCACTATGGCATGTTGTGCTGTGTTCTAATGTTTGTATGATTATTGTAACACAGAAAACACTCTTTACATACAGCATATTGAATGTTTGAAGGAGTTCTCTTTCATCTGTTTCATCATAAGTGCATTCTTTCTTCTTCTAAATGACACTAACTTTTTTCCATTCTCTCTTTTTCTCCCTCTTTCTTCACTGTTTGCTGTTTTACCATTCTTCCCATCCTTTCTATTCTGAAACTCCTCCATTGTTATACTCTCATAATTCTTCACCCATAATAACTGTAAAAGTGTCCTCACCTCCCCTGTCCCTCTCCTTGACCTCACCTTATTACCTGCACTCTGCTCCCCTGTCCCAGTTTTACCACATTGACACAAACAGGGATCATGCCGTGACCCATTGTGAAGGTTCTGTAAACATCTCAAACCCGTTATGCATAGATTCCACTTTTGACTGCAGCAAAGATGACTATACTGACTCCCTGTTCTGTGCTGGCCCAGAAAACAATAAGTTATTGTTCTGTAAACAAGAAAATGATCTCAATGGTAACATGGATTCTCTGTACCACCGCTGTAATCTTGCTGACAGCTTCCTAGACTCCTTATACATCTGTGGCCATGATCTTGACAGCACAAAAAACAGCTTCTGTCCACATAACAGTGGAGTCAATTCAATCAGAAATGATGAATTACTTTACAGTGATGCCAGATACACAAGAAGCAGCCTAAAGCTGTTCACTGACCCTGAACCACCAACTGACATTAACACTCTCACTGAGGGCGACATAACGCCGTACAAAAACATTGACATGCAGACGTACATAGCTATGCGAAACCTTAAAAATCGGAGCTATGCGAACAAAAACAGTTATAAAGATGTCGACTCGCTGTTTGATTTGAACTCAGACAACATTGAAGACTCAAAACCACCAATCATCCCGTTTTTTGACCACAACAGCAATGAAAACACAGCACAGAACAAACAGCAGCTTGTACCTTTCCCTGCTTACTACCTTTATCACCCTAAAAACTGCCCCTTGCATAAAGGTGCCCCCCCACGGCTTTCCCCTGTAGGAGCGATCTCGCCTCCTCACAGGTCCGGGCCTCCAGTTCCAGGCACAGATGTTGCCCGTCTCTATTCACCCCTGTTCCCCCGCAGTCACACCCTTCCTGCTCTTGCCGCCCCCCTTTACTACCCTTACCTGTACACACCCCCTGTTCAAGCCCCTCTGCGGGAGCCATCGGTCCCCATACTTCCCTCTCAGCTGAGTCCACCACCGCT
Source organism: Carassius carassius (assembly GCF_963082965.1). Lineage (NCBI taxonomy): Eukaryota > Metazoa > Chordata > Actinopteri > Cypriniformes > Cyprinidae > Carassius > Carassius carassius. Next base: position 15,821,527 of record NC_081769.1, on the reverse strand, counting down.
CACTTTGAGTAAGAGATCAGTGCATTCTCAGTTCTCTCACTTTCCTTCACTTCTTTCCACTTTCTTTGATTGTAAAACACCATGTCTGTTTGTCGCTGTGTCTCCATTCATATCCTGTGGATATTGTAGCACTGTCTGTGTCTGTGACTGTGAAATATGTGGTTGTCTGTTGCATGATGGCATCAGAACCTAACAAATGATAATATGTGGCTTATTTATTTATTTTTTTACTGGTCAACTGTTTGTTAATTTTTTGTTTGCTTGAAATATTTGATTATAAATGATGTAAGTTAATTATTTTATATCATATTTGCTCTCATTTAATTTTTTTACATTTCTTTGTGTTTACGACTGTACAATATTTAATTACATTTAAAAAAAAATTTAATTAATTATTTGATATGCTTTATTTTATTTAATTTCTTACCCCTGACAATTACCGTATATTTTTGTTGATTTTAAAGGCATTGGTGTTTATTTTTTACGTTGCTCAGCATGTTTTGCTTTCGCATGTGACAAGCCCAAATATGTCAAATCAAGTCCAAATATGACTGAAATGAATAAATAGCTTTCAGAATTTATTCATTATTTGTATCAGATCTATACACGTTCCTCGCGAGCTGCTGTCATATACTGCACTGGATTGGCTCAAGATCAGCTGTAATACATTTTCTTCTGTTAATCGAGTTTATAACCGCACCCTGCTGTCTTTGCCTCCTAATAGCTGTTCGCAGCTTCTCATTTGACGGCTCTGAGCAGAAGAATGCGGCCTGGATAAGAGAAGATGTGAGGCCCTCACTAAGTGTTGAAGGGCTGTCTTCTGCCTGCCTGCAAGAAAAGAAAAGTAATACAGTATAGTAGATCTCAGAAACCTTAGGTCTGTATTTGTCTTTATTTTGCATTTGTAAATAATTATTGACATTTTATACGTTTTGTCTCACAGTTCTTGTCAATTCTGTAAGTGTGGCAGTGGAAGCCATTTTGGCTCAGTTCAGTTCGTCCAGGACTGTTGTACAGAAGGTCAGTTTTGCACAAACGTTTGTTCTCAAACTTGGCATCTGAAACTCCACGTTAGTTTAATATAAACATTCCCACAAAAAAGGAAAATTGAACATTAAGAGAATAGTAAACCGTACCTGTTTTTTCCCCTCTCTCCATGCCACTTCCATGCACTTGGCTTATCTCTTCCTTTTTCTTTCTCCAGTTTTACTCAGTAGATGAGGTACTTCAAAGTTCATAAACATGAGCTTTGCAAATAACTTATTTTCACACTAACCTCATGCACCTTTCACCTTTCTCTTATTTTCATAATCCCTCTCTCTCTAACTCTATTATTTATTTTAAACACTTCATATATCCTTTTTTCTCCATTGCTTTGCACATTTTTTATTTGTTCTCTCTGTCTCTCACCCCCTCTTATCTGCCTATCTTCCATTGCACTTTCTTGACCTCTGTTGACAGACTCTTTCTGGAGACAGCAGTGTAAATCCCTGTCTGGGCCGTCTGGTACTGCAGTGCCTTTGCCCAGCCCTGCGTAACCTGTTCTGTGATGGACTCAAGCCCCACCAGAGTGACCTCATTGCAGGCAGAAGGCCAAATTCACCCTGGGGATTGGTTCAGGCCTCCACCAAACCAGGTATAAGACATCTGGACATGGCATGCTAGACAATTACCCTTATTTTTTTTTTCTCTCCGTCTTCCAATCTCACACTTGTTTCGTTCTTTTATTTTCTGGCACCATGAATCCCTGCAGCATTGACTCACCCATCTCTGTCATACTTCCAGTCTTTAAATATTCCTTGGTTTTCTCCCTCAGTATTCTTTTTTTTTGTTGCTCATATTCATTGTCTTATGTTTTCTGTAGCTTCAGCAGGATTTCAATACTTTGTTCACCATTGTACACATTCCATGGTTTCTGTTGCATTTCCTTGCATTTCATAATCAATGGTTTGCTTGTGATAACTTGCTTGTAAAAATCATCATTTATTGTGGTTCTTTAGGCCCGAGCTCACAGGCTTTGCACAACCTTCAGACTAAAGTAGCAGGGCTTCCCCAGCTCAAGCAGAGCAGACACAAGTTCAACGCATTCCTGTTTGGCCTTCTAAAGTAAGCCACAACTTTCCTTGGCCCATCTAAAAAGTGATTTTATTGACAAGATATTGATTGTCTCCCTCTTCTTTTTATTCTCCATTGATTTATTCTTTTCTTCTGTCTGTGTCTGTCATAAAGCGTCAAGCTCCTGGATTACTGGCTTTCACATCTGCAGTCCTGCAGTGGTAAGTGTTCATATTTACTGTTGTTCTCCAGTTATCCTGGCTTGATGATCCATCTCAAGCTGGTTTTTGGAACAATGGCAGCTAGTGGACCATTTTGGACTGCCAACAACCAATTACTGACTTATATAACCAGCTTTAGGTGATCAAGCAAGATTCAACCAGCTTTAAACCGCTAATGACAAGGTTAGATCAGCTACCATGTTTCAAAACATAATTATCAGCCCATGCTGGATTTTACAACATACTGAACAATATCAAGCTCAGCTTTCCTAAGTATGCTGTCAATCTTGTTAAACAAACTGAGTGTACAAACAAAATCATTTTTTTATATTTTATATACAATACATGTAAAAGGCAAACGCAACTTTTACTCACTACAATGTAATTATATACATTTATTTGATAACCCATAATGAATATAATTTATTAAGCATCATAATAGTAGATCTGTTTTAACCCCAGTGATGCTTTTATAATTAAATTATATATGAATATACATTTTTATCAGAATTTTTATCTTTGTATTTTCTTTTTCCTCACTCCCACAGATGTGTTGGAGACATATTACCGCCCCACTTCCTTCATGCGTCTCTCACTAACTTCCTGCAAGCCTCTTTTTGAGGAGCTTCTCCTCCTTCTGCAGCCTCTCTCTCTTCTGACCTTTAACCTCGACCTGCTGTTTCAGCATCACCACCTTGACCCCTCCTCCCCAACTCTCACCCCAGCCAGTCACATATCTGAGATATATAGCCCACCAAATGAAGACTTCAGCTTCCACTTGTCACCCAAGGGTCTTTTCCAAGGAAGTAGCCATCATCTTGGAAGCGTGTTAGAGAAAGACCATGGCAGTTTGGGTTTAGATCTCCAATCAGGTCTCACGAGTCACATTCTTGATCTGTCAGCCTATCGGAATCCAATTTCGCTGTCATCAGGCAACACCAAGGAGGAAGCCAGTCTGCCATTATCATGGTTTAAAGCGAGTGAGATCTCCATACCTCTGAATGCCGGAAGCCTTTCCCAGCAGGCAGGCCAGGCTCTTCAGCAAGGCTGGGGTGCAGTAGTGCGTTTTGGGGAGCGTTTAGGGCAGAACTTTGGTTTGGCCACAAGCACAGAGGATGATAAAAGTCCAAACTCACCAGGAGACTTCAAACCTGGCTTCTCACTGAATCCAAAAAGTCCAGAAGAAAACAGGCAGCAACCAAGAGACAATCTTTCCCTGAAAGATAGTGGAGCTGCTGTTCCCTGGGGTCTGGGACGGCTCTTTGGAGCTTCTAAGAGCCCCAACAATCCACCAGCAAGCAGGTTTGATGTTTTTTTTTTTTTTAAATGTCAGTTTAGTGTATTATTTAGTATGTTTTGTCAGGTTTATTTATGTGATGTATCTTTTTATCTTCTTTCATACTATAGGCGCCCATCTCAGTGGCTGTCCCCAGGCGCATCCGTCCTTACTCGCATAGTGAATCTTGGCCAGGGTTCTCCGCCTGAGGAGAGAGAGCCCCAGAGAAGCAAAGATAAGGAGGAAAATGAGAAGGAAGAGATAAATGAAATCAGAGATCAGCCAAAGCCCCTGAGGTAATGTTTCTGTTAGATTATTCATATTCCTAACAGATTTACATTTATGCTTTTTATAAGATAAGTTTAGACCTTTTATGGTAAAAAATAAAGTGCTTTTGAAGGGCTTCTGGTTATTTAGATCAATGACACAATGTTCCTTTTTGTCTATTAGTTTATTCAGAAATACAAAAATAAATAAATAAAAATGAAAATCATAGATTCATCGATGACAGTTAAATATGTTGACCCATAAAGCAATCTCTGTAAAGTCTCTGAAGCTTTTGCTATCAGCAATATGCTGAGTCTTGTGTTCTGATTCATCAGGATGGTCCGAGCTCTGTGTGACCACAGAGGCACTGGAACAGAGCTGAGCTTCAGGAAGGGGGAGGAGCTTGTCCTGTTAGGAGGCGTGGCCCATGACTGGATTCGATGTCGTCAAGGTCACAAGGAAGGCCTTGTTCCCATTGGTTATGCTTCACTTATCATGTGATTTATCTTTAATTTTTGCCTGTATGTTTGTGTGAAAGAATATCAGGGGATAATGTATAAGGAAAAAGACCATATATACAGTAGATGTAGTTATTAGTAGCCGTGTTACATGTTTATCTGTTTATCTCTGACCCTCGTTGCCTGGTTTGTGACGTCTGGAATATTTTCTGTGATATATAGGAAACTGTATAAATCATAAATATATATTTAGATTTTACAAAGATAGATAGACAGATAAACAATAGAAATGGGTAATGAATAACAATCAAGTAAAAAAAAAAACATCATAGTGTATTTATTATTAGGTGTTGCCATAACAATCAGCTCACACAGAATCTTACTTAAAAAGCTCATTGCAAAGTTGCGTATATTCATAAAACAGCATTTCATTATAGTTTTAAGTCTAATAAACTACCAATATGCATATGCAACCTATTTTCATCTGAAACTGTGTGTAAAACCCCTTAAATTTCTTACCATATCATCAGACCATGGCAAGCACCTCTTCATTATTGCAAAGGCATGAGTTTTGGTTATTTTTGGGCTGCGTTAACAGATAAATGACAGATTTACTCAAGTTAACTCTTAAAGTTATTATACAATTAATGTTTTATTTTTATTGAACTGTTTATTATAAGAAATTACTGGCTAATCAGTGTAAAAACTAACTGCTTGACTTTGTTGTCCTAATTTGTACACCAACAATTAATAGACGGACTTACGGGGCCCTATCATACACCCGGCACAATGCGGCGCAAGCTGTGGCACAAATGTTTTTGTTAGTTTCAGCCCAATGCAGTTTTCATTTTATCATCCTGCGCCGCGTTGTTTAAATAGCAAATGCAATTGCATTCATTTGTGCGCCTATGGACGTGCTGGTCTAACTGAAAGTAGACTGTGCAATAGACCAACTCAAACCTGGTCTAAAGCAAGGCAATATTTTTTCTTTGTTATTTATAGAGTGCATTATTAATATGCGCCTATAGGCGGGTGCACAGCGTGCTTACACTTTGCTTATTACACACACACAGGGATGCGCAGCAACATACAAATTTTTTTTTAACTGAAAAATTACATTCTGCCATGAAAATAGCAAACCCACCATGGCGCAAGTGCAACTGGCTTTTAAAGGGAAAGGGAGATGAGACTCTGATTGGTTTATTGCACCTTATGGCCAGAAAACCCATTACCCATTAAGGGTAAACCCATCACTCATTAAGAGAATTATGGACAACCCGTTTAGACCATCCGCCCGGGTGCGCCGACCATTGTTAAACTAGCAAAAGTGGATTCGGTCACGCCCTGAGTGCACCTGCGCTGTGTGCTTTAGACCATGCGCTTAGAGCATTAAAACAGGGCCTTTGGAATTGCCTGAAGATGCCCTTATATACACCCTTTTATTATCTCACTTACCTAGAAAAAACATATTCTGTTTGAAAACCGACATTATTATTCTCTTATCGTTTTTATTTTAACTCTCAATAATAACAGTCAGTATTCGAGTGGTAGTGTGTAGATGATTCTTTTCTATTTCATACAGTGTGATGGCTACTGTGGTAAGATCTGTATCACCGTGAGCTTGATAGTGACTATGCATTTTCTGTCCTGTACTGTTTATGAGGCTTGTTGCTGGAGAAACCATATAAGATTGATAGCATTCATGATTTTCTTTTCAGTGGATATTCTGCATCTGTATAATCCTTTGAATCAGTTTACAAACTAAACCTGCATGAGTGTGTATGAATGTGTGTAGCAAATGTCAGGTATTCATCAATACAACTTATATGTGTGCACAAATACTTTCACTCAGACTACTAATGCTAAAGGAATAGGCCAGGATTTTAGTGGCTGTAGTGGAAAAGGTTATTTTAAATAGTGCTTGGTTATTGTTGTTCTATAAATGGCCCTCTGTTTCCCACATGTATGAATTTTTGTCACACCTTTTGACTGCTAATCATAAATATACTAGACAATTGAGAGAATAACCCGGTCACATTAGTGTGCCAGTCCGCAAGGAGCATCACACCACATAATGATGTGCCTTCTGGATTATTCCAACCAATAGCAAAAGAACAGTGGGCTACAGTAGCAGTAACCAATTCACATTGCTGTAAATATAAGTAAAATTAATGTATGGGATTTATGTATGTATGAGTTTGTCAAGGGACAAGTTGATACAGTTTTTAAGATATAGTTTAGGAGACAACAAAGTCTGAGATTTAGCTCCTTGAGAAGTTAGAATTGTAATTGGCTTGAGCTTTAATGTCCTTGTTTTGAAAACAAAGAAAATATAATAAAACCATATGGTTTGAGAAGTAAGCAAGCAGCAGGGGTTCGGTTAAAAAAAAAAAATCATATTTAGTGTAATAGTTACCTCACAGGCCAAACTGCAATGATGCATGATTATTTTTTTATAATTATTATCATTATTTATTTTTATTTTTAGTTCTTGTAGTAGTCCTTTTCATTATAACTGTGCATTTATAATTGTGACATTTGAATTTCATTAATATGTTTTGCAGAAAGAAACGGCTATGTTGCATTATAAATATAGAGTGCTTATTGTTTGTGGTTAATATACCATACTATCGATCTGCTTTTTATCTGTTCCTCTTGTCTATCTCTCTATTGATCTCCTATGTGTGGTAATGAGTTGCGTAGCTCTGTGTGATAATGCCCATCACTGGTAGCACACTTAAAACATATTATGTACTGTACCAACTCTTGAGTTCTGTAATTCCCTGTGAATCAGCTCTATGCATGTTGGTGTTTGTAAATATACCCAATAAAATATTAAAAGAAACATTGGCAAAGAGTGTGATGCTGAGGAACTATGGTGTTGTGGTGGTCACAAATGTAGTGTTTATGTCCGCTGCAATACCACAGGTCACATTAAAGGGATAGTTCACCCAAATAGCAAAATTATGTCATTAATAACTCACCCTCATGTCGTTCCAAACCCGTAAGACCTCCGTTTATCTTCGGAACACAGTTTAAGATATTTTAGATTTAGTCCGAGAGCTCACAGTCCCTCCATTGAAACTGTGTGTACGGTCTACTGTCCATGTCCAGAAAGGTAAGAAAAACATCATCAAAGTAGTCCATGTGACATCAGAGGGTCAGTTAGAATTTTTTGAAGCATCGAAAATACATTTTGGTCCAAAAATAGCAAAAATTATGACTTTATTCAGCATTGTCTTCTCTTCCGGGTCTGTTGTGAGAGAGAGTTCAAAACACAGCAGTTTGTCATATCCGGTTCGCGAATGAATCGTTCGATGTAACCGGATCTTTTTGAACCAGTTCACCAAACCGAACAGAATCGTTTTAAACGATTTGCGTCTCCAATACGCATTAATCCACAAATGACTTAAAGGGTTAGTTCACCCAGATAGCAAATTTATGTAATTAATAACTTACCCTCATTTCGTTCCAAACCCGTAAGACCTCTGTTTATCTTTGGAACACAGTTTAAGATATTTTAGATTTAGTCCGAGAGCTCTCAATCCCTCCATTGAAGCTGTGTACGGTATACTGTCCATGTCCAGAAAGGTAAGAAAAACATCATCAAAGTAGTCCATGTGACATCAGAGGGTCAGTTAGAATTTGTTGAAGAATCGAAAATACATTTTGGTCCAAAAATAGCAAAAACGACGACTTTATTCAGCATTGTCTTCTCTTCCGTGTCTGTTGTGAGAGAGAGTTCAAAACAAAGCAGTCTGGATATCCGGTTCGCGAACGAATCATTCAGTTCACCAAATCAAACTGAATCGTTTTAAATGGTTCGCGTCTCCAATACGCATTAATCCACAAATGACTTAAGCTGTTAACTTTTTTAATGTGGCTGACACTCCCTCTGAGTTCAAACAAACCAATATCCCGGAGTAATTCATTTACTCAAACAGTACACTGACTGAACTGCTGTGAAGAGAGAACTGAAGATGAACACCGAGCCGAGCCAGATAACGAACAAAACATTGACTCATTCTCGAGTCAAGAACCGTTTCTGTCAGACGCGTCCGATTCGTGAACCGAGGAGCTGATGATACTGCGCATGTGTGATTCAGCGTGAAGCAGACTGACACACAGAGTGTCTGAACCGAACTGATTCTTTTGGTGATTGATTCTGAACTGATTCTGTGCTAGTGTTATGAGCGCGGGTAAACCGAAGGCTTGAATCAAGGGCAATCATCGCAAATGACGCCATTATACGTCGAGCGCAAAAGAACCAGTGAACCGTTTTCTTCAACCAGTTTATTGAATCGAACTGTCCGAAAGAACTCCTTGTGATCCGAAAACCGATGCAACCGGTTCTTCACTCGTGAATGAGTCAGTCTATTGTTCACTATCTGGCTCGGCTCGGTGTTCATCTTCAGTTCTCTCTTCACAGCAGTTCAGTCAGTGTACTGTTTGAGTGCATGCATTACTCGGGGATATTGGTTTGTTTGAACTCAGAGTGTCAGCCACATTAAAAAAAGGTTAACAGCTTAGGTCATTTGTGGAATAATGCGTATTAGAGATGCGAACCATTTAAAACGATTCAGTTCGATTTGGTGAACTGAATGATTCGTTCGCGAACCGGATATCCAGACTGCTTTGTTTTGAACTCTCTCTCACAACAGACACGGAAGAGAAGACAATGCTGAATAAAGTCGTAGTTTTTGCTAGTTTTGGACCAAAATGTATTTTCGATGCTTCAAAAAATTCTAACCGACCCTCTGATGTCACATGGACTACTTTGATGATGTTTTTCTTACCTGGACATGGACAGTAGACCGTACACACAGTTTCAATGGAGGGACTGAGAGCTCTCGGACTAAATCTAAAATATCTTAAACTGTGTTCCAAAGATAAATGGAGGTCTCACGGGTTTGGAACGACATGAGGGTGAGTTATTAATGACATAATTTTGCTATTTGGGTGAACCATCCCTTTAAGATGTCACAAAATGAACAAAAGCTCTTGAAAGGACAAATATGAGACAACTCCTGCACAGATACGGCTGTTGTGATGTGTTTAATGTGACGGCAACTTCAGAACAAGCAATTTATAATATAAAAAAGTCAAGATCAAGCCTCAAGACCACATTGCAGTACAGACAATATATTTGCACTTAACTGCATTCACTTCTAATACACACTTTGGGATACAATATCAAACCCATATTATGCGAGTTCATAGAGACAGATCTAATTTCCATTATTAATATATTTTGATCCCAAACCATGATTTCTAGAGCCAGTCCCTGTGTTCTCACTGAAAATGTATAAAACTGCCCTCTTATAATGGCTTAGCATGTCATAATTTTGACAAAATTATAATCATAATTTAGACTTTATATCTTATAGGTTATAATTATGACTTAGTAATTTGTGAATGTATGTTCTACAAAATTTTGAAGGTATGTTATAGTTATTATAGTTATATATTTATAGTTATATATATATTATACACCAAAGAATAATTATTTTTTTTCTAATGTAGCAGAAATGGCTTTAAAAGGACAAAAAAAAATTATGTTCTCAAAATTTAGTGGGTTTAATGCCTGTCACAAATATTCTAAGATAAAATCAAGTAATCCACCCACTAACAAACTGAGCAAGTAAATACAGCAGCCTATAACTACTCTCTCAAGCATGATTACATCTCCTCAAAAACCATAAATGGACCATTTCTTATAGCCATCTTACTAAAGTGTCCCAGACGGATCAGTTCCAGGTCACTGTGAGCGGATCAGCATTCTTCCCTCCCAGATAAGCTCCTGGAGAGAGGCTGAGGGAGTAAGGGATGGATGAAGGGTATGTGGAAGTGTGCAGTAGAGTCATGTCATCAGTGTTATAGAAGCACACCTGACACCGGTCACAGTCCAGGTACAGCCCTATCCTGCGTGGCTTCACCGTCAGATCTATCTCTGTCACTGTCTCATACTCTTTGATGCAGTAGCCTTGGTCATGCTTACGGTGAAGCCCAATGTCCTTGTTTAAGTTGCTTATAGACCCACCATCGAAGCCCACACTCCAATCTATCTTTGCTCCCACATCCACTTCCCAATAGTGCTGTCCTGACTGAAAGGTCTTGTGGGTCCTGGCTAGAGGCCTGTAGTCTTTGTGACGCAATAAAATCCCCTTTTTGGATGTGCGGACGACACTGCGGCCATCAGAGGAGACCCTCAGGTATGGGTCATGACAGTCATGTATGACATTACGATCAGGGACTAAGGAAGACAAAGCGTGAAAGATAAATGCAATGTAGTTTTTCATACGCTACTCGTCAAAAGTAAATTAAATAATTTTGGAAATAATTTTGAAGTCTCTCCTAGGTTGCATTTTTTTTAAATTAAAAATATAGTAAAAAAGTAAAATTGTGTAATATTGTTACGATTTAAAATAACTGTTTTCTGCCATACTGTTAATAACTATTATACAAATGTTTTCCTCATTTATTTCTAATTTCTAGTTATTTATTCTTGTGGTGGTTAAACTACATTTTCAGCAGCCATTACTCCAGTCTTCAGTGTCACATGATCCTTCAGAAATCATTGTAATATGCTGATTTTCCGCTCATTATTATCTCATATTTTATTATTATCATAATACAAAATGTGGAACCTGTAATAAATATAAAATATTTTTGTACGGTAATTAATTTTATTCAGCAAAGATGCATTGATCAAAAGTGACAGTAAAGGCATTTCTAATGTTACAAAAAATTCTGTTTCAAATAAATGCTGTTTAACTTTCTATTCATCAAAGAAACCAGAAAACACGAATGACAGTTTAAGAGTGTAATACTTTTAAAATATGGCTGTTTTTACTTTATTCACAATCAAACAATGCAGCCTTGGTGACCATATGATACTTAAAAACATAAAAACACTATTATTCCAAATTGTTTCATTCTAAGTAAATTAGCAAAATGTTAATTTCCATAATAGACATTTATATATTTTTTACATTCATTCTAATACATGGTCCACGTATATAGATATCTGATGTCCTCACCTGGTTTAATAAAGCTCAGCATCTCCTTCCACACAATAAACTGCAGGTGCGTCTCGTGAAGGCCAAGGAACAGAGAATTAGGTGTCAAATTCACACTTCTCAATGCTGACTTGAACCTACGATGCAGGAGATGAATATAACTGATGGGATATTTACTGTACAGTGCCGGTTATGTTTATCTGAAGCATTGCAGTATATTGTCCTACTTGGTTGTTTGAGAAACAATGTCATTATTTTCACAGCAGCTTTCGTTGTCTTTCATCTCTTCGACAAAGTCCAGCCCTTTCTCAGTCCACCACTACAGGAGAAGTAGACCCAGACAAAGATAATGGTTAGCAATTTGAGAACCGCAGCTATGGATAACCCAGTGTTACATATATGTAACAATAATGTAACTCCCAAAAATCACAATCTTAAGCTTGCTTTTCACTCTCAATATTCAATCTTCATATACTAGTAGTTCATATATTCAGAGTACAAAGGTGTCCCTTTAAGGGCACTTTCAGTGGCAAGTAGCTGTACCTCTAAAGGTACTTTTTTCACATTTTTGTTTCTTACTGTGTTGAGGTTATTGCATTAATTGGACAATCAGTGCTGAATGCAATTGTTTGTTTGAACCTGCAGAAAGCCGTCAGGCTGATCAGTCTCAAAGACTGAGCGTAGAATCCCTTCCTTCTCTCTTCCATCATTGAGCTTCTCTTCTATTTCTGCTCTGTTTCTTTTCATCTTCTCGATCATATCCTTCTCCTCTTTCTCCAGCGTTTTCTTCACTTCCTCCTCCTTTTTCTTCAGGAACTGGTGCATCTCCTCAAACTGAGCAGAGATCTGAGCAGAGAGCTGCCGAGACCTTTCCTGAGCAACAGAACAGATCACAGATAGTAATGAACCCTGCGGCGCTCCCTATGGAGTCTTTAGATGGCTTGTGATCTGTTTTACTCTTTTGTGTGAAGTGTATTTTTCACCTCTGTTTTAGAGATCTCATTCGTCTGTTTTTTCATAAGAGCCTGCAGCTCTTCATTCTCCTTCGACAGGAAGCTCAGAGGCTCTAACAATAAATTCTGCAACAACGCACAGGACAGACTTGTGGGCGTTTGACATGAATATTTCAGACATTACCTTAAGGCAGCGGTGCTCAGTCCTGCTCCTAGTGATCTGCTGAATCCTGCAGAGGAGCAGGAAAGAGCACTTCTGACTTGAAGTAAATATACAATTATGCATTTCGATGTGTTTAATTATTCATCTACAATATAATATATCAACATACATAGTGGTTAAATGGATTGTTCACCTGAAACGTCTGTCATCAATTACCCAGCCTCGAGTTGTTCTAATGACTTTCTTTCTTCTGCTGAAGACAAATAGACATTTTGAAGTGTGTTGGCAACCAAACAGTTTTTAGGCCTATTGGATTTTTTCATATGAAGGTCAAAGTTGACCACCAACTGTTTGGTTACCAACATTCTTCAAAACACCTTCTTTTATGTTCAGCAGAGGAAAGAAACTCATACAGGTTTGGCACAACCCGAGGATGAATACATTTTCACAAATGCTCCAGAAGCTGCTACATTTATGTTTGTTCCTTAGGTTCTTTTGAGCCTTATGCTGGAAATCCCAGTGTCCCAGTGTTGTAAATGTAAAAATAATGTCACTTTTGAATACTTTTAAAATTAACCTCTTACTTTCCATTTTCATTCTTTCAACAACTTCTAGGGTTTTGGATTCTGACAAGTTAAAACATAACTGAAGCGTTATCCTCTATTTTACCACAGCAATGTACATTTGAAAAATATGACTGATATCCAACAATACAATACAATATAATAAAATAGACAACTGGCAGGATCTTATATAAAGATCCATTGCATTATTAAAGCTTCATTTTTAAAATCTCTGAAACATAAGTAATGTATTAAGCATGTTTGAAAATGTTACCAAGTTCAGTTTAGAATATGACAAGTTCTTCTAATTTAATAATATACACTTCATAACTGAACAGACTTCCACTGAGCGCTTATTTGTACAGATTCAAAACCCTTAGACATCATAGCCAACTTGCCAACTTTGTAAATGGCTTAAGCTGAAAAATTTATCTTAAAAACTTAAAATCATACACTAATTGACTGTGGAACTTCAGACTTTCAAGTCTGAATATAAACTCAGAAACAGGCATCATGAAAACAAATGAAAATGAAAACAAAATGTGTTTAAAATCAGCTAAACGTATCAATCATATGTGATTTTCTGTGAAATTATTCATCTCAAATCTGTAAAGTGGCTCTGACTTCCTTAACTATTGTCGACTTATCCAGACCGTAAATTGGAATTAAACTAAAATCTGCAAAAGTTACGTATTCCAGCCAATTGTCAAAAGTCACGAAGAAGCATGCTTCAGAAATGGCAGTAAAATGACCCCGGCGTCTCTGAGACCACAAACAGAACCTCTCTCACATCCAGTGTGGAATTGGATACATCCAAAATAGAAACCAAATGAACTTCTGCTTTCGTATGGCTGACCTGGATATGACCTGAAACTTGAGCAACGTCAAACTCAAACCATCAATCCTTTACAGACCTTTCTGGGCTCCGCTGCCTCCTCCACAGGTTTGAACGCGTGTCCCTGATGTCTCTCACCGTCCCTACAGATCAGGCACACCAGTTTCTGATCCGTCTCACAAAACAGCTTGAGTCTCTCCTGATGATCCGAACACACCAGCTTCTCTGGATCCTCAAACACTCTCGCTCCTGCTCCACAAGCCGCTACGTTCCCGTCCCTGAGGGCCTGCTGCTCGCTCAAGTGTTCCCTCACGGCAGACACCATATTCCGCAGCACTCGGTTGGACCGGAGGTCCCACATGGTATAGGGTCGCCTGCATTCCGGACACAGTTTCAGACGGCAGCTTTGGGAATGATTGCTGATACACTGTCGGCAGAACGTGTGGTCACACAGCAGGCTCACTGGATCTGTGAAGTCCCCCAAACACACCGAGCACTGGATCTGTTTCGACAGCCGAGAATCCATCACAACTAGGCTACTTGTTTGAAATACGTCGGCTGACAAAATGCTGCTTGTGTCCCCTAAATGTCCCAAACACTCACTGGCAGGGGGGTTTAGATATGAGCTGTTGTCCCAGCAGCTGCGGAGACAAATGACAACACATGTCTAGCACATGTGCAGGGGCAGGAGTGTGTTTGGGAGAGCTTCCTCTGCCCTTACTTGACTAACACTTGTTTGTCCTAGTGTGCTATATAAAGGAAGCCATATGACTCCCTGCACAGATGAACTTGCCTCTAGAAATCATATCACTGCCCTCAAACACATTAAAATTACAGTCTAACTGATTTCTACTAACTGTACTTGTTCATTTAGAATAAAACAAATGGTAGCTCATGTTACCGAAGTCAGATTTGACCTTCTGTCTGATATGGAGGGAATCAACAGGTGGTTTGATGATCACATGTGCATATAATATAAGCAGGCTGTTTTCAACACTATAATTAGTTACTGTGTCTTAGTTACTGTAATGGTCAACACTGTAAAGTTACTTTACTACTTTTATCCATTTACTGAAAGAGTTTATATTTTGGTATAATTAGGCCAAATTTATTTGATCTAAAATACAGTAAAAACTCTAATACTGTGAAATTTTATTACAATAAAAAAACAACACTTTTCTACTGTACTGTGTTTTAAAATAAACTTATTATCATCAGCCATTACTCCAGTCTTCGGTGTCATATTCTAATAAACTGATTTGCTGCTCAAGAAACATTTATTACTATTATCAATGTTGAAAGCAGTTTTTTTTCAGGATTCTGTGATGATTACGGTTACGGATACCAAATGTTTGAACAGTAGTGGATATTGAGATTAATATATAAAGTATAATCAGAGTTAAAGGTCAGAAGTTATCCAGAACTCAGTGCAAAAATGCAGCAAAATAAAAAAAAATAATAAAATCACAATGTAGGATATCTTGTGCTATTTGCATTACTGTTCTGGTCCAATTGCCACTTCTAGCTCTAAAAAGCTTGACCACCATCAAATTGAGCTCAGCTCTACCAGCTGGCAGTCCAGCTGATCCTTCATCTAAACGCTTACATCAGCTATCAGCTAAAGACCATAAATCATCATCAGTCTGGTTCATCTGGAAACCATGTAAAATATAAATTCTATATTTGTGCTACAGCAGAGGTCCAGTTGCTGTATATCCAGGCCCTTCACTGCTGTACATAATGATAAAAATATATACAGTATTAAGTATATAAAATAACTTTAGCAACTTTATCAGAAACAATGGTGAATGTTTACTACATATAGCTGAACAATTTAATTGCTGAGCAACGACATATTTATAAAAAATATTCTTCATATTCACCTTGGTGAAACAGTTGCTGCATAGCATACTGTTGTATGGAGGATATATATATATATGGAGGATATATATATATATTATATATATATATATATATATATATATATATATATATATATATATATATATATATATATATATATATATATATATATATATATATATATATATATATATATATATATATATATATATATATATATATATATATATCCTCCATACAACAGTATGCTATGCAGCAACTGTTTCACCAAGGTGAATATGAAGAATATGTTTTAGCACAGATGCTCTTCACTGATCTCCTGAGTCCACTGGGTGGCGCTATTATGCAAGTGTAATTCACCTCCACTCCCACGGAAAATCCCAGAATCCATAAACAGCCATTACTCCAGTCTTCCGAATCTCGTGATCCTTCATGAACATTGAAAACTGTTTTTGTTGGCTAATCATTTGTGGCAATACCATGTTTTTGTTTTTGAGTTTTAATTAAATACTTTAAAAGTATTTATTTAGCAAGGATGCATTAAATTGATCAAAAGTCACAATGAAGGCATTTAAGTTACGAAATATTTACATTTCAAATAAAATGCTGACGTTTAAACGTTCTATTAATTAAAAATCCTAAAAAAAAAAAAAATAATAATAATAAAACAAAATTTTTAAAATAAGAACCATTATTATTAAGTATAATTGAGGATCATAACGGTATATTAAAATGATTTAAGTCTATAGCTGCTGAAAATTCAGCTTTGCCGTCTCGGAGTAGATTACATTATAACGATGATGAAAATATTGTATATGGCAAATATTTCCACACGTTGTGATATTTACCTGGATTTTTCTTCTGTCTTCATATGTGATCTTCCATCTCAAGTATCTTCACTGAGCCTGCAGCTGGCTTCTTGATATTCGAAGCTTATAACTGAAAGAAAATCTGTAAGCCATTTTGTGTTTAGGAAAACAAGAAATACAAAAGTGCTAACCAGGATGCCACTGAACAAATGTCATATCATAACAAAATCCAACATTTTTACAGTTATTTTCATTCAATAAAGTTATTTTAACGTTTGATTTGGAGTCGAAATGTTCAGTGAACATACTGTTGCACATTCAGATCTGCATCTATATTAGTATCTCAGTGTTTGTAGGCTATTATTACCATTAGAGAGTGCCATATTCCCTTCTAACAACAATCCTGACACAGCTATCAGATGAAATAATAACTAATAAAGCTATAGGCAGGTACACAATCTATACATTTCGGAATTTAGGACCCAATTATTTCCCTTGCAGTTTTGTTTGCGAAGACCCTGTGGAGAATATGCATGACAGTCACATCAGAATCTATTCTTGTCACCTTGTTATATAACAAGAGTGTGAAATCAGGTCCACCATGTAAAAACAGACCTTAAAAGAAACTTATCTACAATTTTCCATCTACACAGGACTATACGTTAAATAATTTGACATTGTGACCAGCTTTTGACTTGAATACAGTTCGAGTATAATGTGTTAAGGCCGCAAGGAGATATATTTAATGATTCATATGATGCAATAACCTAATGTAGGTCCACTGACACACATTTTAATTGCTTATTGACAAAGCTAGTAATGAACATTTGGCTTATGAAGCACTAATTATTTTATGGACAAATTAAAAGATAAAAATAGATCTGCAGCTCTTCCTGTGGGTTTATTTGTGTCTATTCAAATTATTAGCACTATTGTCTATAAAGAATAAAACCTAATAAATCTAGAAAGCACAATGGTCCAAGTATCGACTCACTTTTATGAGTGAACTAATGTAGCTGGGTTAATTCATTTATTCTGCTTTTTAATAAGCTTCCAGCGATTATTTTCTTAGTTCAGCATAGACATAATAATTTGTTGCATATGTATACACAGCTATTTTACATTATTAAGCAACATAAAGTATGCCATGCATAAAGAAGAATATGAAAATCTGATGTTTTACAGACATTAAATGTCCTGTTTCAAATTACACATGCATCGAGACACCAATAAAAATATTATTAAAGAATCAATGGAAAACAGGGCAATTCCTACAACAATTTAGGACTGTAAACAGAGTTTCTTGAACCATTCAAAAACATAACTTAGCTAAATATACATTATTTACAATATACTGTACAAGGTATAAAATATTTCTGAGTCTCAAAGCTATAAAGATTACTGCTTCAAATCAATGTATTACAAAACATCACTAGCACAAGACAGCTCTGGACAAAGTGGTCGTCAATCCCTTTAAAATAAAAATTACTGGTCTAAAATGACTATAAACACACATTTGCTCACATTAAGGCTGTGTTATTGAACCTTTCATGCATTATTGCTTACTTTATAGGTATAACCTTCAACACAAAACACTAAAAGTCTGTAGACCACAAATCTGTTCACATCACACAAAACTGTTCAGTCAGCGAAGCCTCTTAAGAGCAGTGAAGTCCATCTTCTTGCAGGTATGCTGATGTAGTGTGTTGAATGATTTAAACCAGTCTGTGGATGTTCATTCCTTTAAGATGAAACAGAACCACGTCCTGTTCGCATGGCATCCCATTCAACATGTTTATGTTCAGTGTTACATCTCGAAATGAAAGAAATGCATGTTGTTCCGGTATATGAAATCATCTGGAGTCTCAGATGTTGATTTGTGTTATGTCTCCCGTTCCTTCACTTGACTTTCTTTTCCCTGAGAGAGAGAAAGGCTGAGCTGCTTTCAACTAATCATGTTGTGAAGCATCAGCCGTGTCCATGCTCACAAATGGCATTTCCAGGAGTGCTGTCTTAACCTACAGAGGACAAAGAAGAGGAGAAATAGTAAGTGAGAGCACCTTACCAGCACATAATAATACAGAACACAGTCTTTGATCCACGCAAAGGCCTCAGAGCTTTTACAGTTTATGCTTTACACTCGGAAACTACTGGCTTGTGTTACATTTTCCAAAGCAAATGCTTTGGTTAGCCTTGAATGAACAAAGGAAAGATTCTATTGATGCTAACAGAGTTAGTGAGGTTCATGATTAAAATAGGAAAGAAAGAAAGAAAGAAAGAAAGAAAGAAAGAAAGAAAAAAAGTCAATGGCAAAGGCAATCATAATAATAATAATAATAATATTAATAATAATTAAAAATGCTTTGAAAACATTTACTTGTAAATATGTCTAGCTTTAAGAATGTTTAGATGTTTTTAATTAATTAAGTCTAATTAAGTCTTTAAAAATATTGATTAAAAATTATTTATTGCAGTAACGGTATATAGTTGATTTAAATATAATGTAATATAATTGAAACATATGCTGATAATTAAATACTGGTCAATATGATAATCCAATAATTATTTCCATGTTATGGTCGAAAATTGCTAACATGAAGATTCAGTACTATTTAAATCTAAATAAATGAAAAATAACGCTTTTATATAATTCTAAATTAATTTAAAATACAATATTAAACATTAATTCATGGCTAATAACTAATAACTGATAAATGGCTAACATTAAAGTTCTATAATATCTAAATTCTAATTAATTAAAAGATAATGCTTCATTTTTATACTTAAAGTGAACACAAAAAAAATAAAAAATAAACAATAATAATGGACGAATGGCTCTCGTTACAATTCTATACTATTTGAATCTAAATAAAATATGTTTTGTTTTTATAATTTCTAAGTAAAATAAAATATTAAGAATTAAAATCAATCGTTTTAAATGCTACAAACTGTTATAATACAAATAATGTACAGTATAAAAAAGTATATTCATTTTGATATTTGCCAACAATTAAATTTAGATAAATTGTACAGTAAATGACAACAAATGTAATCTAAATGTAAAAATACATAAAATAAGCATTCACAATTAAATATTACATTAAATTTATCAGACATGACTGTTACTTCAACTCTAATATAAAGTAATCAACTATAAGGTACCAACATACTGTGCATCCCTAGTACTAATAATTATAACTGAATTAATATTTCTGAATGTATTCACTTGTTCAAGGCACAGCTGTGTATAAATGGCAAACCTTTTACCTGTGCAGTGTATCTGTGAGTGCAACATACAGCAGGTCTTTGGTGTTGAAGAGCATTATCTGCCTTCTGGAAGGCCCATCATGCCTCTGGGTTTGGTCACAGCAACACCCTGATAGAGGTCGCTGATGCGGTTTTCTGTCACTCACAGGAAACTGCCGGTCTGAGTTAAGGCCTCCTGATGAGCACTGTGGTACACTTCCCTCAGCTGCCTCACGTCACGACCCACCGACGACTCACAACCGTAGTATTTCTGATAAGATTGAAAACATAATGAGAGCAGAAAATATTAACACAGTGCATTTCTAAACATTTTGCTGAGGCAGATATTATGAAAGGTAGTGAGACATGGGACATTACCACTGAACCTCAGGCTGCTCCAGAGAGAAGCCTCTGTAATAAATTCAGGGTGCTGTTCTATGGTAACATTACAGGGAAATACTCTGGATGTGCAGCAATAAAAAATCTATTCTGTTTCTTTCGTGACTATTGTTTGATGGTCAGTCTGAGGTGTGACCCAGACAGCTCAAAAGCTTGTGACAGGTGCAGAACAACATCAAACAGTTTGAGTCCATGAAACTTCTGTGAAACTGACCTCGGCGCAGTGGAACACCTTCAGCATGTCTAAATGAAAGCTGTCCAGACTCTCATAGTAGCCTGAGAGGAGCTGCTTCTGCAGCGTACTGAGATCCACAGGAGCCGAGGCTGATCTGGAAGAGAAAACACAGACAAATTAATTTTAAGAATACTATTCCCACCAACTGGTCAAAATGCACAACACCACTGTATGCTGCTTAAAAGATGTGTGTGCGCTCTGATGTAAAAAAGCACATAAGAAGCACATTGGGAAACACTTGAAAGATGCGCTGAATGAAAGTACATTCACTCTCTGACAGCAGATGGCGCTACACTGCAGAAAATGTAGCCTTTACTCTGGAAACCCCATAAATAAAGCAGCTGCTACTTTTTTAATATGTATTTAAATAGCCATTCAAGTTTGTGGATTTGCAATGGTGTTCATCAGAGCCAAATATTTATACTTAATAGGCTATTTATTTTCAAACGTTTTTTTATTTTAATCTGGACTACAACATTCTCTAGATATATTGTTTGAAAGAGTTTTGATTCTTTATTGTTTGTTCACACTTTACATTAGGGCTTCATTAGTTTAAATTAGTTAATCCATTAGTTAACAAACTGCCCATGAAACATTATTCTGAACAATCATTAATCTTAGGTATTCCGATATTTAATAACACGTTGTTAAAATCTAACTTTGCAACTGTGTTATTTAATGAGCTAACATGAACTAAGACTTGTATTCTTTACTAAACCAGTTATACTGTTTTATGACCACTTCAACTAAATTTAAATACCGTGATAATACCGTATACTGTGATGAAAGCATTAGCAATAAATCGCAACATGAAAATTGGATACAGACATATCCCTAGTTTGCTTATTTATTTTTAATAACAAAAACCTAAAGTCCTGATTGACCCCAATCAGAAGCAGGCACTGAATAAAAACTTTATTTCCTGCTGTGTTATAAGTTGCCTTTAAAGTTCCAAATAACAAGTACTGTCCAAAATATTTTATGATCCATTGAAGTATATCTGTATTTTCTAGTATAAACACGTATTTACAAAAAGAAATTTACAGAAATGTGTTAATGAAAATTTTCATTCTTTTAATACATTGATTACATTTATGCTATTAACATTAATTCATCAATTTAAATAACAGAAAATACAGACAACAGACATCTTTAATTATAATCATAACCACATCATCACTTTGAGAACATTCTGCATTCTACTGTAGCTGTCAGTGACAAGAGCTTTTAACTTGCAGGTTCCCTGAATCTTTAATCATCTGGAGACTGTGAAAAGAACAGCAGGAGAGCCACTGAGCAAACAACACAGAGTGAGTGGAAAAGCACACACACACACACACACACACACACACACACACACACACAAACCTCTTTCTGGAGCACAGGTTCAGCAGGGGAGCGGCGAGGGTTTGTCCAGATGACCCTGAAAAACACAAATGACAGAAAGAGTGATCAGCTGTGCAGATCTTCACACTGAGCCTCTTGTGACAAGTCTCTTATTAATAAAATCAACAGATGTACCCTTGTGACTGACAATGACGTCATAGATCCCCTGGAGTGTTTGCGTGAGGTTTCTACTCTGTACACTTCTCCCCTCCTCGTCTCCCTCTCTGTTTTCAGACTGTGGGCTCGAGTGAGTCAGGCACTGGTCTGCAATGTGCAGAACACACATCCTCTTACACACACCGAATATAGTCTTATTAAAAAGCACATGATACACGCCACATTTGAAAAACATGCAGCTGTCAATTCAAAGACTATTCAATGCATATTCAGTAAAGAACTGTAATCTGAAGTCCCTCTTAGCCTGTCATCTTTAAGTGCAATAATCGGAATGCACTTAAAAACACTTTTTCCATGAACTCAACAGGACACGGTAGCTTGCGCTAGCCGTTAACCACATGTCCTCTTCTGCCCTTTTGACTAATGCTGAGTGGAAATAGAAGTGAGGTGGTTTTGGGAGCTGCTCCAGAGCTACAGCCCGCTGAGCGTGAAGGAGGGAGAGGAGAGGAGGAGGAATAGCTGATGCCATGTTCTTCATAATAAACCAGCCTCAGGTCACAAAAAGTGCTATAAACAGACTGTCCCACTTAATGAAAATGTACCTTGCTAGCACTAGTATAGGACATACGGGTAGGTTAAAGTGAGCCTTGCTGACAAAAAAACACACTTCATCCAAAAACTTACAATGTATAATATTAAATCATGCTACATTCAGATTTAGAAAAAATCTGTAATTAAAAACTAGGCTAAAATGGGTTGTTTTGTACTGTTGCAACTTGAATATGTAACGGCTATACAGCAATTTTCCAAAGATGTTGGCAAGCATCTAGGGCCACGGCCAGGGAAACACCATAGACATATGGACATGATGTCAAGTTTGATCTACTTGGAAATTCAGAAACCTGGCCCATATTAAGGAAAAATATGGATAGATACTTATTTTCTCTTCTAAATACTTTAAGAAGTTCTCTGAAGTCTGATCTTAACCGTTTTTGAGGGACATTTCTGCACAAATTGACTTGATGTAAAGCATGTTTCACACAGAACCTGTTACGGAAAGATGAAGGGAACCCTTGTGAAAAAGAAATACACTTCTTTACTTGAAGAGTACTTATTAAAGAAGTAATATACTTTAAAGGAATATACTTTATAATAAGTGCAATCTGAATGCAATGTTCTAACAGTTAATTGCGTGTTAATTTCACTTGAATGAAAATGTACGGAAACACTTTATTTTAAGCTGTCTTTGTTACAAATGTTACATGTACTTACTATTATAATAACAATAAATTATGCATAATTACATACAAGTAACCCTAACTAAACCCTAATTCTAACCCTAACAATAGT
Organism: Carassius carassius; assembly: GCF_963082965.1. NCBI lineage: Eukaryota > Metazoa > Chordata > Actinopteri > Cypriniformes > Cyprinidae > Carassius > Carassius carassius. The sequence continues at coordinate 15,798,312 of NC_081769.1, read as the reverse complement.
AAGTACATGTAGTAAAATAATATTACAGCATCACAGCATTCTGCACAATTAATAAAAGTTAAAGTAAACTGAAAATGTTTTTTCAGGTAATCTATCCCTTAAGAGCCAAGAACAATGTGACAACACACAAACACACATTTTACAGCTATACACACTGCTGGACCTGACTTAGTGCTGGTGTCTTCGAGATCCCCTTTCTGGCTGTTCCCTCCATCTTCTTTGTTTTCTTCCTCTCGCTCTGTCACCTCCTCCCTCAGGAGCAATGACTGTCTGTCTCTCATCTTCTCATAGTTTCTCACCAGAAAAATGCCATGTTCCAGGACGAAGCTCCTATCAGGGGAATAAGAGCAAATCAAAGAAGTACAAACTTAAGAGATATTAGACAATGAAAATTAAAAGAAGAGCATGAAATGATCCAAAAACATAAATGGGTAGAAATGCTATTGTCAGTGTTTATGTGTGTTCTTGCCTCTCCTCACAAGACAAGGGCATCATCAGGAGAGGGGAGGGGATATTTTCAGCATCATTGCCTTTCTCCTGGAAATAAAGTCATTCAAAGTGACCAAATTGACCATGCACTTTAAATGATGCAGGGATGTTGTAATAGAATTAGAAGTGAAGCTGTATCTAGATTTATCTCTTACTTGCTGTTTGGGAGGGTCAGGTTGATTGGGACGATTATTTTCATTGTCTGTTTCACTAATTTCTTTTCCGATCTCTTCTGTATTAGGTCTAGGGCTGACATTTTTAAGTTAGGAAAAAAAAGGTTATGGGACAGGATGAAATCAGTGGTTCATACATTTGAAACCAAGTGGACCTGAGAGAATTCATCTCCACTTTAAATTCAGCGATATATGGTGAATGTGATAGTGTATGTGTGTGTTGATTTACCTATTAGGGCGGTCAGAAACGCAGTCATGAGTCACACTGAGCTTCTGATGTTTACTGGAACTGTCTTCGGTCTGAGTGCGAGACATTACATCAACAGATCCATCTCAAAGAGACAGAGCAAGAGACAAAGAAGAATATGTTTACACAATATTAACTGCTTCTACACACTTACTTAAGAGAACAAGCCATTTTAAATGTAATAGTACACAGTAGTCAGTGCCAGTAATCAAATTTGATTGGCCGAATGGCAGATGAAGAGTTTTACAGCTTATATTGCTTAATTGTGTTTGCAGTGTTCCAGACGTATGGAAGCCAATTTGTGACACATGAGAAAAAACATGCTTTGGAAAATCATGATGACATAAAAAGGAATAATTATAAGAATTTTTATTGTTAACTTTATGGGATTTTACGCGAAAATTATGAGACTTCTGTTAACTTTTATGTCATAATAATGACTTCTTATCTCATAATTTCACCTGTGTATCTCATAATTATGGTTCAGTATGTCATGATTTTGCCTTTTTATGCCAATCACAATTTACCATAGCATGTTTTTTTTTTCTTATGTGGCACAAATGGGCATCCATACGGACTAAATGCTTGACTGAAATTGATTATTTAATCCACAGAGTTGATTAGGCCTTACATACAGAAACAAACACATGCAAATACACACAAACAAGCTTACACAAATTAGAAGGTAAGTCTACTCACTGGATGGGGCCATCTTTTGCGGGGTCTTTCGTGACTTTTTAGGATGCTTTATTGAAACAGAGATTGTCATAATTATTGTATGACAGTCATAGAATGGAAATATTTGAAGGGATAATTCACTAAAAAATTCTAATTTTCATCATTTACTAATCCTAATGTCATTCAAACCCTTTTAAAACCAATGACCCTTGACCATCATGACCCTTGATCATTGGTTCTCACGTCATTACCAATTGCGACGGATGATTTTTGAATGTGCAGGAAAGTGAATGGAATTCAATACCTACAAGGATTTTCAGCAAATAATTTAGATTTAGAAAAATATATCGCACATCATAACTTATATAATTAGATTTTCTCTAATTCTGGTGTATTTAAAGGAAAGGGAAGTTTGACAAAATTCCACCTTTCCTATTAAAGACATGAAGGTTTGGAATGACATGAGGGCCAAAAAAAAGGACAGACCACTCATGCTTTATGCTTTTTAAAGTAATCTAAAAATACCTTTTGCTTTTCACAGAGTCGATATATGTCATAGGGCAACTGAAAGTCAATCCGTTTCAGCCTCAGATACTTCCCTGTCACACACACATGGGTTATGAATGCATTGAAATTCAGTCACTACACACTTTATTGCTCCCTTTGTTTTCCAAGAGGTGTAAATATAAAGTTCACAATAAATTACGACATACATATCTGCACACTTGAACTTAGCAAAAAAAAAAAAAAAGATTGCAAATTCAAAAGTTGGGCATTTGTAACATTTTTCATGTTTTTGAAAGATGTCTCTAATGCTCACCAAGGCTGTATTAATTTGATCAAAAATACAGTAAACATAATAAGACCTTGAAATATTATTACAACATAAAATAAGCAGCGGCTATTTGTAAGTGTAAATAGCATACTTTCTTAGCGATAGACAAATTGCTATAGGTTCTATTTACACTATGCTAAAATAACAGGATTTTCTGCTATTTATACTACTAACTGCAAATAGTGGCAATAATCTGCACCTCAGTATAAAAATTTACACAATAATAAAGGCATTTAGTGTAAATTATCATTCTAATTCTAATCATTAAATGGATGCCACTCACTGGGACAATAAAGTCCTCACTACACATAACCCTAACCCTACCCCATATTTTATTTTCTACTTTTTGATGATTTCATTCATTAAACAAGTGTTAATAGACACTCCGTATAAAATAAATGTTTTATATTTTTAAAATATTTTAAAATGTAATTAAAATCGAATTTTCAGCAGCCATTACTCTAGTTTCACATAAGCCTTCAGAAATCATTCTGTTGTACTGATTTGATACAAAACTAAAATTTCTTTTTATTACCAGTGTTGAAAACTGACAAATTAGATAATTTACATATTTGTTTTTTAATAATAATTTGTTTTAAAATTGATTAGATTAATCGTACTATGAAGGCTTAGCTCATTTATAATTAGGCAAGCTGAATGTAAAGTTATCTAGAATTGTCAGCTCAGTTAATATTAATATTAACTGATAATTATTCATTGATTATTTACTTATTATACATTAGCAAAGTCATTGCCATGCCATGACATCATGACGAGTTTGCCAGCAGCCCTTCCCACTTCAAATGCCACTTGAGTCACACTAGATTCCTTTTAATCATTATAAATCAAGTTTGGACTTAATTCCAGCTCATTATTGACTAACAACAATGATTTGTTCCCCTTGCAGTTCAACTTTTATAGTAACCTCCAAATAACCCCAGTAATCACACACACACATAGACAAACTCACCTACGTGTATAGGTGCAGGAAGTAGACCGTGCTCATGTTCTTCAGGATCATAGTCAAGGCAGTCTGTGTGTACTGGAGAGAACAGACTCGTGGGGCTGTGCAGAATAAACAAACAGACAGAGGATCTGTCAAGCTCTTTGTCAAGAACTCTCTAAATAAAGGCTGCATTTAAACAAATATTCTTAATACTTGTTTATTAATATATAAGAGCTCACTTCTCGCTTTTATACACATCAGAGTAAAGCCCCGCCCACTCATATTTCTTTTCAGCTTCCACATCAGACCTCTTCTCTGACTGGCTGATTACAGACACTGATGGATCCTGGGAAGGTGAGGATGTGTTGATGTGCAACTGTGAGGGCTCTTGGCTCGGACCTGTGTCTTCGTCTTCATCTACCTGTGCTTCACTGCTCCTCGTTTCATCTCTTTCTTTCCTTCTTTTCTTTTTCTCATGTTGAGCCATGGACTCAGTCGCATTGAGTACTGTGTAGTCATCTCTTTCACCTTTTTTACGTTTCCAAGGAGACTCTGTGGCTTCATGACGTAAAGGTGTAGCAGGGAAAGGTTTAGAAAAGCACGGTGCAGGGTTTTTTCTTGGTCGACCTCGTCCTCTTCTCTTCACCTCACTTCCTGTGACCTCTTGACCTTTGGGAGTCTTCTTCTTGAGAGGCTTTCTGACATGTTTCAGTTTACTTTTGGTTACCATTATATTTTTAGAATTGAAACAGCAAGGGAAAAGAGGTGACCAATCAGCTGGGGGAAAAGGATGAGCTGCACCCACTGATGGCGACTTTAATTTGCACACAAATGTCTGTGTTGTTTTAGAACTAGTTTCACCAAAGGAATTATGCAAATCAGGTAATACCCAAATGACCAAAAAAGCTGTTCTGAACTTAACTTCAGTGATGCAATTCCCTAGGACTTTGACTTGGTTTTGAGTGCACTACAATCTGGCAAATTTTACAGGGACTGTACAGCATCACTGATTCGGCTCTTTGAAACCAGCAGAATTTTGCACGCAACATTTAATGAGAGCCATTTAATAGAAAGAAGTTCCTGTGTAGGAAAATAAAAGTAATATGTGCCTGGTCAAACTGAATTATAGATGGTACTAAAGTTCCATGCACACTATAAAGATAACTATGATGATAACTTTATTTGCATCCACACCAATCAAAGTTAACACTCAATTCCTTAAGCATCATTCACTTTAAATTCTTGTCCTCTTTACTGTTGGGTGCATTCTGACTGGCTGTCAATGTTTTTATTGTTCATTATCCATCAAAGTGATTCTAGCAATATCATTCTTCTGTCTCATTAACATTATAGCTATGGTATGGACTTTTCTATTCTCATAGAATTAGACTGATTGTTAAAACTATCGGGGAATGTGAGACAATAAACTATCAACTCTCTTTTTTATCATTTATGAGTTCACAGTATTTGTCAACACATTGTGAAGTAAATCATCACTTCCCACATGAGTTTCACATGACAGTTGGCTGGAAGCACTGTTTTATAATTACAAAAATAATGATATTAGTATGCCTCACACACACACACACACACACACACACACACACACACACACACACACACACACACACACACCTATCGTTTAGATTCAGAAGATATTGATTCAACAACTGGGGTCTGTCACAAGTGTGTGCTGGTGTGTAGAGTAATGCGCACGATGAAGAAGATATATATCAAAAGAGTTCTTTTAATGCTCACGGGAGAATAAGGCACATCCAACACAAATCAAACATATGATATAACATTAATAGCGGACCAGGAGGAACTAAACCAACAGGGTTTTTAAACACCAGGAAAGTAATTAGGGGAATGGAAACAGGTGGGGATTAATCAATTAACAAAACGAGGAACTGAACATGACCAAAATAGGGAAACACAAAAGGAACAGAAAGTCTATGATCATGACAGTTTGCCCCCTCCCGGAATGGTGCGTCCTCGCACCGAAAGAGACAGTCCAGCGGAGGGAGGGTGGGGGTTCAGGAGGCGGGCGTGGGGCATGCAAGGGGCAGGCAATGAGGGAACATGGAACCAGGGTGGAGTGGATGGAGGGAGGAACCAGGGAGAAGCCCGGAGCAGGAGAAGCCAGATGGTCATCCAGAGACCAGCCAGGCTGATGACCCTCGGTGGAGTCGACGGCGGGAGGAGCCATGGTGGAGGAGGAGCCGACAACACCAGGGGGCTGACTAACGGAGACTGCACCGGTGGATGAGGAGCCCAGGTTGGAGCCGAGCAGACGGAGAGGGTGACACGGAGGGTCCGGAGGTCCAAGGCAGTGCTGAAGGCACCAGCAACTGAGGTGGAGGCGGGGCTCCGGAAGCCCGCTGTGGAGTTGGAGCCCCTGAGGATGGAGGTGGAGCCGGAGGGAAGGAGGAGCCTGACAGAGCCGGAGGGATGGAGTGACAAGGCGAAGCCATAGGAGTGGAATCCTTAGGTGGTGGATGGTCGACGACTGACCAAGGTGGAGCCGGAGGGACGAAGGAGCCCGGTGGAGCTGGTGGGATGACGGCCACGGTGGAGATGAGGGAGCTAGGTGCCAAGGCGGAGCTGCTGGGTCGAAGGAGCAAGGTGGAGTCCAGGGCTCAGAGGCTGGAGGCAGAGACAGGGAATCCTCATGCCAAGGCGGAGCTGGAGACTGGAAGTCCAGCAGAAATGGAGCAGAGGAACTGACTGGTCTAGGAGGAGGCGGGAGAGGGAGGCTGGGAGGGAACACAGGAGGATCAGGGCTGGACGGAACCAGCGGAGACACAGGAGATCTAGGGCTGAATGGAACCAGCAGAGATTCAGGACTGGACGGAACCAGCGGGGACACAGGAGATTCAGGACTGGACGGAACCAGCGGGGACACAGGAGGATCAGGGCTAGATGGAACCATGGGAGAAACAGGAGATTCAGGGCTGGACGGAACCAGCAGAGAAACAGGAGATTCAGGGCTGGGCAAGACCAGCGGAGAAACAGGAGATTTGGGTAATACCTCAACGAACCAGTCTATAAGGTTCATTTGAAAAATGTCCATTAATTCCTCTACATAATTTTCAGAAACCAGTTGCAGCTCACCCTCGGTTGCAGGAGTGTGGGCAGGGCTCTCCTCCACGCCCTTGATGCTTACCAGCAATCCCATGACGCACTGTGTTGCTGCCTCACACACCTGGTCAGACGCTGCTAGAGGCTCAGGCTCCATGGCGACGATAGGCTCAGTCGTGGTGTGCTCAGGCAGTAGCTCCATGCAGGGGGATGACGGCTGGCTGGTCTCTGGTTCGGGAGTGGGGCTGGAGATATCCTCTTCAGCGTTGCCTACAGTGGACGGGGATCCATTATTCACCAGCTCCCACTCCACGAAAGCGGCGAAATTCTCTCTGGGACCGTTTGCTGGCAGGCGAGCCTTACACCGCTTGCTCAGGCCAGTGTAATAAAAGGTACAGAGCGAGCGGTCTGGGAAGTTGGTAAGGCACGCCAGATCGATAAAGTCCCTGGTGTGGTCCTCCAGCGAACGGTCTAACTGCTTCAGGTATAGGTGCTGAACAGCTGGGATATTCATTCCGGGAGGAAGGAAAACAAAACAAACAAAAAGGAAAGAAAAATGCCACTAAACTCACTTTTAGGTCCGCTATTCTGTCACACATCTGTGCTGTTGTGTAGAGTAACGCGCATTATGAAGAAGATATATATCAAAAGAGTTCTTTTAATGCTCATGGGAGAATAAGGCACATCTAACACAAATCAAACATATGATATAACATTAATAGCAGACCAGGAGGAACTAAACAGACCAAACAGGAAAGTAATCAGGGAAATGAAAACAGGTGGGGATTAATCAATTAACAAAACGAGGAACGGAACATGACCAAAATAGGGAAACACAAAAGGAACAAAAAGTCTACGATCATGACAGGGTCATACAGATTACTTGTGTTTGTTTTGAATGGGTTTTTTTTTGTTTTTATTTTTCAGGGTTCAATCTACTTGGACTCCCAGATATCATATATACAATGAATATCATTTTAAAGTAATCAGACATTAAATATATATATATATATATATATATATATATATATATATATATATATATATATATAAACTGGTCCCACTTTATAATAAAAGGCCTTAACTACTATGTACTTACATAAAAAAATATATGTGTTTATACTTTATCACAAAACACTTTTAATGTAATTATAGAAATTAATTAAAGAAGTAATTACATGCAAGTTTTTTTATATATATATAAGCACAATGTAAAACATGTATGTACACAATAAGTGCATTGTATCAAATTCTTAATTTAAATGTAAGTACATAGTAGTTAGGACCAATTTCAATAACATGAATATCTTTCTTTTTAATTGTGTTACTGCCCTGGGTTTAGGTGCATATAGGGCACAGCCACAGTTTGGGAGCCACTGATTTAGTGCATCCACCCCCCCAGTGTTCAATCAAGTTCTGATTTTGTCCGGTCTGCCCACATACCCACTGCACAATGATATTTCCATTGTGATACTAAGCAAGAAAGTTTGAACAACCTTGGACACTGTCTTAACACAGCCTTCACAGGAACTGTAATTACAATTATACCACAATGATTGCAATTACTGTTGGTACAAATGACAATTACAGTGATGGAATGAAAGGAAGGTAAGTTTCTTTCCTGTTTTTCAGCAAAACTCATCATCATTAAGCATCGTTCTAACTAAACCAATACTAAAACATGGAGAGCCAGGGAGACAGCACGTTCATGAAACAGTTGATGTTTTTGAGAAGCAACTACTGTAATCCTGACCGTGGGAATTATACTGCAAGTATTCACTCCTTTACTGCAAATTCCACTCTCCTCCACCAGTACTGCTAGTTTAGACATAACACTAAATCAATTTCACAGAGCTCCACCGGAATGCATTCCACAGCGAGACATACCCTGAGTACCCAGCACAGAGATCGGGTGTGTTCTTGAACAGACTTTACTAGAGTGATAAAATCTCACATTTGACTGTATATAAGGACAGACAGTGAGAATAAAGGCTGTGTAATACAATTAACATCACATTCCTGTTATTCCTCTAAAAACTCTCTGAGAGACAGCAAGGAAAAAAGAAAGAAAGTCAAAAAAGATAAGGGAGAAAGAAAAGAAAGAAAATGGCCTATGTAGCTGTATCCTCAAGCATCTACAAAGAGCTATTTCTGGTCTCCGGATGACAGCCAAACCAAGACTAAATGGAAGTGTGAGGACACATTAACGTCTGATATATCAGATATACTCAGTTTTAATAACATCTTTAGGCAGAGTAAATACACAAGAGTAGCATTTTTAGAGCACATCTGGCTCTGATTACAAAACGTGTTATTGCCATATATTCGCTTTCGCTTACAAAAACATTCCTTCCTTTCTTTGTCAATCATTTTTCACATTTCGCTTGTAGATTTCCATGCTCAGATTTCATCCTTTCCACTAGCATCACCACATTTCCTTACCACTGCCGAACGCCTGCTTTTTCTCATTCACCCTTTCCAAATCAAACAGAAGGTTTTGGCCACAGGCTGACAGAAGGTCTATGACAGTCTTAAATGGAAATTGTTTGGCAGGAACATGACAGAATAAGCATATAATTCATAATGTCTAAATGTATAGCAGAAATCTTGGTGGTTCCCATTTACAGAAATACTCAAATGTCAACTACTAAGATTAAAGCATGCGTTTTCTTATAAATAAGCACTTTTATATCTCACTGAAATGTAAAAGCAATTTTGATACCCTATCTGAATCCATGCCAACTGAAAATACAGAGTCAGCATGACAGAAAAAGAACTACTGTAGTGTGAACTATTCCTCAGTTATATGGACATGGAAATCCTTGTAGTACTTGTTTAGGCATTTATATCCACAAAGTTGACTTTGTTGATTTTGTGTGCTAGACAAGTGATTGAAATTAAACAAAAGCAAAGTGGTTCTAATGAGGCATTTCATTCCCTAAACCTAAAATCTTAGATTATGTTTATGGAAATGTTAACACTATTCTTTTACTTCCTTGCAAGAACTGGTATTTTCTTAAGGGACTCAGTAAAAACAAATCTTTTGTTTGTTGAGAATTTACAGACTACATTAGAGTGGCATGGACTTCTCAAACGAGAAGGAAAACCCCTCTGGGTTTGGGTTTTTAGTACTATGGAAATTCATGATGCCAATTCATATTTCCTTTAGGAACTATCATCAAGCAACCAGTGACATAATACTTGAAATCATTTCAAGTTAACTTCATTTCGGATGTGACCGAAAGTGGAGATGTCCAAGTAAATGAGCTTTTAAACTTTGTAATTAGCTCATCGATTTGAATTAGCTTTAATCATTGAGTCCAGACTGCATGTGAACATGATAAACGTGCACTATTGCATAAACAGGGCAATTAGCCAATCATAGTCATGATAATGATAATGGTAAGCAGGAATCATCCAATTGACAAGGTTATCAGTCAATCACTATGACATGAAGCCATCGATTCCTCGTGGGACATTTTGCCTGTATTTTGCACATTTACAATACCTCAATGATGTGAACAAGGACTGTTGCACTCTGAAGGCTGTTGGAAAATGATGCTTTAGATAAATGAATGCTACTTTAAAAAAAAATTGTGTCTGCCTTTTCCTCTGAGAAGGAGCCCCTGATGGGAAGGTATATTTAATAAACTGTAAAAGCTGCATGCACAAAGACAAGCAGACACCACACACAATGCAACCAAATGTCCCTGTCTTCCTGCTGAGAGAAGTTCTTCACATGCTGGTGTTTATTTCTTACCATATGTTTTCAGCAATGCTAATTAGCCAAATATGCATTTCTTTTGATTCTAAAAGTGTATGTTTGCAGAGAAAAAGACTTAAGCATTGATTCACACTTGGTTTCATGTCAAAGACCCAAAATACAAATATCTGTTGTATAAACAAATATTAAATTCTATTCAACTTGGCAAAAAATCACATTTTCCACAGGTGCTACTGTAAGCCACAGTTAAATGATAGTATGAGATAAAATTCACAGAGACATTAAATGCATACCGTACATAGCTTTTGCAGTTCCCTTACACATCACTCAATCTAAAACTAGCTAAGAGTGCATAAGACAAAACAAGAACATAATGATAGCAACATCAATGCCAGAATACCACATAATGTGTACAGCTAATGCGTAACAACATTTACACATAAGAGAGATCGTATAACTCTCAGTGGACTTCTAAACAGATTCCCTGCCAAGGAAAATCTGTGTAGCCAATTACACGCAGAGCAAAATCAAGCTCCATTTTGGTACCCAACTAGTAAAACAGTGGGAGATAAATAAGACCATAGACTCTCAATCCTGTAATAAAACAACCTTATTTCACTGTTCAAAGTCTGTAATTTGTACAAGCATTCCAAACATTTTCTCACCTAGTTAATAGGATCAAAAGGATACTGAATGTTCCAACTGAACCTTTTAATGCCAAACACTGAAAATGACTTTTAGATTGTACCCTTCAAAAATAATATCTTCTGTAGAATGTCACCTGAGCAGCGGCATATGTTTGTTAAATGGAAAAAATATAATAATCTCATGCCATCTCACCTGATGTCCTTATGCCTCCAGCTGAGCAATCGGTCATCAATGAGCTTCCAGGTCTCATTAAGTTCCTTGAAGCAGACTGAACTTCACCAATCCTCCTTTGAGCTGTCATTCGACTGTAAGCGCTACTAACAAGATTGGGGTTTCTTAGGAAAGAATGATGGTGGATGGCTCTGTCTCCTAGGGGAGGTGTTGATAGGTCTTCATCATCTTCATCATCATCCTCCTGGTACCCTGACCCAGCTCCTTTGTTTAAAACCCTGTTCCCCGGCTCTACCTGAGTGCTCTCTCTCCACCTCCATGGCTGCTGATGCTCTGCCCACCTAAGTTTTGATACCGGTCTCAGATGTGCAGGTCCTATATATGAAAGTGGTGAAGTTTTGTGTTTGTCTGCTTGTTTCGAGGGTGTTGAGGAAGAGCAGGGAGGATTTGAGGGCGTGCCCCTTCTGAAATGGTCTTTTCTGAGATTACTTTGTCCTAGTAAACTCTCTTTTCCTTCTCTTTCTCTAAGCCTATCATCCACAAACCTTTTATCTCTAGCCTGCTCTCTGCTGTCTTCTCTTTGCCAGCTATTTCTACTGAACCAGTCACTAGGGGAATGAGATGTTACATTAGCATATGTCCCCTGTGGCTTCCCGCCAAAAAGCAGAGAGTCACGTCTCAGAAACTTGTGCTTCTTTTTATGGAACTTTGATGGACTTAAAATGGGATTTTTGGAGTAGGGGTGCACATAAGAGGGTAGAAAGGGTGACGAAGGGTATATAGTTGCAGATGGAGGGTATCCCCTATAAAGTCCAAAACCAAGTGAAGTGGTAGAGAGTGGCATTTTGTATGGTGGATGGTAACAACCGCCTCCTGACAGTGGAAAGCCAAGTTTGTGCACTACCGGGCAATGTGTGACAATATGTTCACCTGGTTGAGAGGGACACCCATTGTTCCTCTTAATATCTGCCATTCCGACATAATGCAGAGAGTCACGAGAAAATTCTGACTGAGGGGAGTAGTAACCACTGAAGTTGATTTGAAACATGGTTGGATGATGGAGGTTTTGTGGTAGACACTGAAGAACGTGAGGATGAGCTTTCCCTTTCCCACTCTTCCTGCCAGATTTTGCTTCATCGCCACACCCTCGTGATGAAATATGATGCACAATACGAATCTCACTAAGTCTGACCACTAACTCCTCAATCTCAGACTGGAAGGCAGGGTCTTGCCTTTTAGCCCTGAGTTGAAGATACTTCTTCTTACATTTGTGTGTATGTCCTCTAATCTTATCATGGCTGAAGCAATTATGACCTTTTCTATGGCACTTGTATTTGAGTCTTTCTTGCTCCATCAATACTGATCGCCCAAGGTGTGTAGTTCTGTGGTCTTGAATCCTTACAGAGCCTAACTGGGATGTGGCTGAAGGGCGTGGTGCAGATTGCGAGGAGGAAGGAGGTTTTGATTTCTCTTTGTGCACTGCTTTTACCTTTTGGGAACTGGTTACCTTAGGAGCAGAAAGTTGATCATATTCACGGTTGCCAAGATGAAACTTTCTTCGGAAAGAACTAAGAGTGGGTGAAGGGGAATCAAGATGCTTAAATGAATAGGGAGAGCTACACAAAGGAGACTGGCTATCAAATGAATGACTATGTTCACCAGAGGTGGACCAAGAGTTTAACTTATTAGAAGACTCTGTCAAGACTTGCTGAGACTTTTGACCCAAAACTTGTTCAGAGTCTTGACCAGAAGTTTCTGTTTGAGCTTTAGGTTTACGACCTCTCCTTTTTCCTATGTAGATAGTTCCACGTTTGCTGATATTTATTTGTGGACCAAGTTTTCCCCCAAAAGAGGTAACAAGTGAGGATAAAGAGTGTGCTCCATCTGAAACTGAACAATCGGCATCACCTTCATTGTCTGTCTGAGAAAAATCTGATCTGTTACTTTGTTTTTGCCCTGAAAGGAACTGTGTGAGTACCTTATCCTTCTTCTTCACTCTCATCCTATTGATATTTGTGATTACTGTCTTCATTATCAACCTGTTTCGTTTGCGGCTGATCTGAGCATCTCTAGCTTTAGACAAGGAGGGTCTGAGTTTTCCTTCAGCACCCCTCTTCCCTGATGCTGAGTCTAGTGATTTAGATCTCTTTTTCTTGACAGACGTGGAACATTTGGGTTGAACTAGTGTTTTGGGAGCTGGCTTTGGGAATTTCAGGCTATTCTCTGGATCAGGGATATTTGCATGTTTAAGCATAGGAAATTTAGTAGGGGACATTTGAGACTTACTTTCCTGAAGAGTCTCTTCCAACCTGGCCATTTTTGGACGACCCCTTTTCTTAGGAGGGGGCTCAAAGGAAAAGGTTTCTGATATAGGTGATGAATTTGGCAGTTGTATAGAATTAGAAGGTTGTCCAACTTGTCTTGATTTACCCTGCTTTGTTGACAATGCCTTTGATGAATTAATGGAAGGAATTTTTTTAAGGTTTAATTTTTGTGGAATCTTTTTACAGGCAGTGGAACTAACATTAGCAGTTTTCAACAATTCCATCTCCTTGCCCAGATTTTCCATCTTAGTCATTTGAACAGCTTTTTGTTTCTTCTGTGACATGATGTTTTGTTTGGGATGTGAAGGTGGCACATCACTTGGATCGGAACTGTTAAACTGAGAATCTGCACACCCAGGGGGTTGAGAGGAACACTGCACATCTTCGTCCTGGTTTGCACTATGCCTAGATCTCTTCTTATTCTTGTCAATGATATGTCCCACCCTGCTGCCATCTTTTGGCTGGACAGCAACAGCTTGAGTAGGTTCCACAGTCATCTTTCTGGTGTCATCTATAACTTCACTTTCAGTATACTTCTTATTTCTTCCTCTGCTGTCCAGAAACTCTAGCATACAAGTGCTGTTCTCAGGAGTTGCTGATTCGGCAGGTTTATCTGAAGCAGTAAGGAGCAATGGTGTCTTGATAGAGGGACTTTGCTGATGCAATAAACCATTTTCCTTACTCCTACTGTTAGTTATGGTGTTACTAGTGTTTTTGGAACATGCAGAATCACCATCTTCTTTCTCTTTAGCATTTAAAACCTTGTAAACATTACTTTCCCTGGTTCTAGTTTTTTTTGCAGGGCAGGGAGTTTGCTTTACAAAATTTTCACTACATGATAATGGAAGTGATGTACTTTCACTGTCATTTTCAATATTGGAAGAGGACTGCTGAGATGTCTGAGCATTCATATCATTTAAACCATGTGAACTGAGGGAGGAGGTCATTGCTTCTCCAGTTGTGAGATCTTCACCCTTTTCTTTTTGAGCATTTAAAACTTGGGTGCTGTCTTGTGGACTGGAGTTCTGTTGTAATAAGGAAGTTGGAGAAGGGGCAGCTGGAGGTGAATACGTCTGCTTCTGCAAGGTAGAGGAGGTAGTCCTATCTGAAAGTGGTACTTTGCTATCTGTCTGTGGTTGAACTGCATAGGGAGGTCCATCTGATGTTAATAATGACTTTGAGTCAGTCTTCTTCAAGTGCTTTGATAGAGCCTGTTGGAAGAGAGGACATGTGCTGACCAGAAATCATCAGGAAATGTTTGAAAGTATTCAGTCATTCAGGTCACTCAAGGATATCCGGTAAAATTAAATCAAAGGCAGTCTGGAGCAGCTATAAATTTGAGGAAATCTGAAAGGCTTCATTAGATGATGGCTCTGACAGGCTTAAACTTAATTTCACAAACATTTTAAAATAACACGTCACTAAGAGTCATGGTAAATAAGGTTTTTGTTTTATTTTATTTTTTAATCTTTTTATGTGTAACCACTTTTTTATTTTAGAAGAATCTCATGGCACATGACATTTGAGCAAAAATAAAACAAATGGGAGGAATAAATATAGCTTTAGTCTTTCCAGTAACTGTTTGCTGGTCATAAGAATTGACAATAATTTATAACAGAGTGCAGATGAAGGACTTCCATCTGCATATTTTTAAGTGTACAAAAAGATAAGTGAGAATTAAAGTAACAAAGAGAACATATGATCTGAGTGAAGAAAACAAAAACAGAGAAAGCATGTGATAAAATGAAGGGATTTAAAAATAGATATAACAAATGGTAAACCACTGGTGGCTAAAAATGGCAAGATGCAGACAGAAATAGTATCAATCATTTGTCATTATCTAGAAATAAAGAAACAAAAAATGAAAGCATACTTAGAAAGTCTTACCTTTTTAGAGGCTCTAATGACTGGTGTAGAGTCATCTTTTCTGGATGTATTGGAAAGTGGGACACTCAGCCTTGTGGATGCTTTTGGAGAGATGCAATCGTTCCGATCTTTTTTCTGAATCTCAGAATGTGATTGCTTGGCTACTCTGATCTCAGAACTGGAGACTTCCCCTCCACATGAACTATGACCATCTCCATGTGCAAGCCTCTGAGAGATTCTGATTGTGGGCCTGCATATGAAGTTCTCAAGGCTCTTTGGGGGCTTCTTTGTCCGTTTTGCTCCAACCCCTATTTTCATTCTCAAATTTCCATCTGACTGGTCAGACTTTGTATCTGTTAACTCCCTCGGACTAGGCTGCTGCTGCAGCTTAACGTCACTTGTAATACTCTTTGAGGAAGCTTCTGGTTCAGCCCCTTTGGTTTTTCTCATCTTCTTCCTGTCTTCTGTCCTCTCATTTTGTTCTTCTTTCTCCAGTGTAGGTGTTGTCTTTTGACTTGTTTTATCCATTTTAACTTTTAGATTAGCACACGCGAATGGGAGAAGTACTTTGACAGTCAAAGTTTTGTCAAAAATAAATGTTCTGCTTATGAGAAAAGGTAATTTATTTAATCTTATTTAATATTCTTCTATCATCTCACTTGACTTGAGAAAGTTATTGGTACCATGGAAGGGGCTGTAAAAAGTAAAAACAGGAAAGAGAAAACATTAGTCAGAGTTTACTCACCGTGTATGTGTATCACATAATATGACACATTAAACAATTTCATAGGAAGAAACTCACCACATGGTGAAAAGATCAGATATGCAGACAGTACAACGGAAAATGCCACACATTTCAACATTCACCCAGATCAAAACATATCTTGCTCAAAAAGCCTGCAACTTTACACTCAACTGTCCAGTTACCTGAGCTATTGCTGTGACTGACTAGTTCAAATACTTAGTGCTCAATTTAGAGGCATGGATTATTAAAGCATGTGCAGCTGGCTCTGAACATGCAGATTCAGATGCTAATGGAATCTGTTATTGAATAGCTGGCATGGAATACTTTTAGAAAGTAGACGTCCTGTAGTGTGACATGTTATATTAGTCTTTAAAACTAAATTAATTTGCCCCGATGCAAGATTACTAAAATAAAAAAGAATAAAATAAAAACTTATGAACAGAGGAATTATTCTGAATTAATCTGTTCAACATGTGTAAATGCTTTCAGCTATGTTTGATTGCAACCAAATAAAAAATGCATCATATAAAATAAATTTGAACTAAACAATCTGAGACTAAAGGGCACCAAATTTATTTAATTATCATTACTGTCAGAGATCTTACGATGTTACCAGCTTTAGTCTACAGCTTTTGGGTCGGGGCCCACTAGGGGCCTTCAGCAAACTTCTAAGGAGGCCGGAGGATGACTTAAAACTATTTAAAATAAGAAAAAACAAGAATTAAAATCAGATAAAACAACTAAAATATTACAAAATGTTTTTCTTATTTTAAAATGAACCTAATTTAATTTCTTTGAAGAATCAAGGTTGCCACAGTCTTGAAAATCCTGGGTACATGACGCATCTAGACCTGAAAATGACATATAAATTAATAAAATCTTAAAACTCTAGGGGCATTTTTATGATGAATATAATTTTTTTGAATTATTCCAAGCTCTTAAATATTTTATCAGGTGAAGTTGTGATTAGGTTACCCTTTTATCTGTACCCAGTAAAATACGAACTGGAAAAGTCATACAAATGCATTGGTTAAAAAGAGTAGAAACCCTGAAGAATATCCAGGGCTACTAAAACTTTTAAATCCTGCCATTTAATTTACAGAAACTAGGAGTCTCTAGCATTCCAATATTGTTGTGGACAATAAAGAGGCCTTGGAGTCAAAAAGGTTGAGAACCACTGATGAATGGTAAATCATTAGATTACATGAACATAATACATTAAAATGGTAACAATCTTAAAGGTAACAATCTTAAAGGAAATGTCTGACTGTTCAAGTTGTTAAATAAAAATTAGGTTTTATGCATCAACTATCCTACCGCTACAACTTTGACAATATTTTTCAACTGGAACCTGAAGAGGAAACTTTTAACAGCTTTTAACCCAGTGGAAATGCATTAATCTCTCAGCTCCCTGAAGATACGAAAAAATTTCCAGCTTGATTGTGGTTTCACCATTTATTGCCCTGTCGGAACAGTTCAGAATATTTCCAAATTTGGTGTAATGTAAGAGCAGCATGTTCCTCATGCGTCATCGTGAGATGAAAACTTCATTAAAAAAAATCCAGATAGCTAGGCCTGGACGATTAATCGAAAAATAATCAAAACCGATATTCATAACCTCTAACCAACGTAATTTTCCCATGTCGGTTATTTCGGTTTTTTAATCCTGTTAACACTTCCCCCTTAAAAGCACGTGTGTAGCCACATGACTCTGCTCTCCAGTCAGTGGCATAAAAGCAAAGCGGTGTGAGCGGTGAGCCTTGCGTCTTCACTAAACTTTGTCAGTTGTATTTGTTTTATGGTTTGGACATTCAAGCGATTAGATGAACGGATGTGTATTCTTATATCGAGCTACCATGTTCGCGCAGCTCCATTGTGGCACGAACACTCATCTAAACAGTAGCTATGAAGATCGCGCGCACAGAGGAACGCAGAAACTAGTTGTCAGTGCTGTCCTGTGATTTATCACTAAAGTAGCTTAGAATCTCAAAACTTATTATAGCATGTTTGTGTGCAGCGCACATGAAGCACAAGCGCGTGCACAGAGAGCAGCGGTCGCGCTGCGGGTTCCAGGTTTGTGTCCGTTCATCTGAACATAAACAGATGAGAAAAAAAACACACATGTAGGCCTACAGTATTTTTGCTTAAAGAGACAACAGCCTAATAAACGCGCTGCCTGTCATTAGTGTTAATCAAAGAACAAAAGAAAATCATTCACTGATCTTGACTGAATATATTTAATAACTTTACTTGATTAATCTTTATTTTATTTATAAAAAGAAAACTATGCAGTGTTTTTAAACTTTTAATTACAGTTTCTGTACCTGAAATTTAGTTTAGTTGTATTTATTTATGATATTGCTTATTGATTTGTTTGTTCCTTTCTTATTACTGACCTATCTTATTACTTGTCTTTAAGTTTTTGCTATGGTATTTTTTTTTAATCACAGGCAAAATTCCTCTTGCAGTGTTTTGTAGGCTGCTTATTTTTGCTCATGTTTCAGCTGCAACAGAATGCTTTGTAAAAATGTTTGACATCTAAATGTTTGACTTAATTTTTTTATATTGTATTTTTTATCTTATTGGAATCGAAACTAGGAATCGATAAGAATCGGAATCGATAAAATTGAAACGATACCCAACCCTAGTAAGAAATGTTACGAACATAGATAAAATAACTGCTGATAGTCAATCATATTTACAGTACCTTGTCAGTGAACTATGAGGGCAAAAAAAAAAAAAAAAACGAAACAAAATAATCGTTCATTAATCGTAATCGAGGTAAACCGTTCAATTAATCAAGGTTTTGATTTTAGGCCATAATCGTCCAGCCCTAGCTTTATCTAATAAAGTTGAGTTCTTTAATATACAGAATCAATTACAATGTAAACTCTAAAGGAAACTTTACAGTAACTGTAAAGAGAAGTAGGTTAGCCAGGTAGTGTCTACCTTCAAGTCAACTCTTAATCTACAATACAAATCTTTTTAACCTAGATGAAGAGCATGATACATCTTAATCTCCTAAAGACCACTTCCCTCGGGACATACCCACATAAAAAATCCCCAACAACTGCGAAAAGCTGGCTGAAACTCTGTTCTGAGTTGCCTGAAAGACAGGTGCTTTCCCACACAGAGTGAGGTCATTCTATGGAAGATTTCGCGTGATGACCTCAGTGCGTTAACTTGCACAGGGGACCTATAAAATCCAGCGGCTGACCTACAGGCTGCAGGGAACACGCTAATAAAGCCCACCATCGGTAGCCTGAGCCATCTGAGGGTTGTTGACTGGACTCTGTCAATTCTCTTCCAATATCAAACTTTATCACTTGTACAATCTCGCCTAACCATAAGGTAAAGTTTCCCACCCTGATCTCCCGTCTTGAATCATTTCGTGAAGTGCTTTAGTGACCTTTTCTAGCTAGTAAAAGTAACACCCACTGCAGGCTGTTTCAGTCTTTGCTAATTCTCATAAAGAAGACAAAATCCAGCAGCGTTACACTTCCTGAGCACAATCTTCTCAGCTCCTCCTTTAGGATTTGGTGCTAAGAAAACAATCCCAATGGAACGCTTGTAAAGAAAAATGGCCCGAGGAAAGGAGAGAGAGCAAAGTACAATGATGTGTGTGTGTGTGTGTGTGAAGAGGGAGCTCTGTGGCTATTAGTAGCACAGTTCAGACGCAAAGTGAGAAGGACGTTTGAGGGTCTTTCTCTCCCTGGGATATAAGCCTACTTTTCTGCATTTACCATAATTATTCATTTTCTTGTACTGCTTCAATTTTCCTGCAGGTTTTTATCCCCTCCTTCTCTGCCTTTTCCCTGTCTTTCCATTTAATTTACTTTTGTTCATAATTTTTCTTTTCGGTATATAAGCTCTCTCTTTTACAATATATCTCTAAAGCATTTTCAAAGCAGACCACCACAAGCGGTTAAATAATCCCTGTAAATCAAAGCAATATGCTCTTCCTTAAAAATCTGTTTTGGGGTTGCTGAAACAAATCTTTGCAAAAGTGAAAATTGATTAAACGGAGATCACTGCTTCCACCACCTAGAAATAATTAGCATTTTCCTTTCCCCAAATTTTCTTCACAGTGTCAGTTTTATTGGTCTTTACCCAGTGTATTCTCAATTCAACCCTTCAGCGTCAAGTGCAATGAGTCTCCAGGAAGTTATTAGGTTTCACTATGTTTCAGTTTGTGTATGTTATCTCATTACAAACGGTTATCTTATACTGTTTGTCCCAATGGGGTCTTCTGTCCTCTTCGAGACAACCATATGCAGGTTAACACCAGCTTTTGTCAGTTATAAGCAGACCTGTTAAGCTCTTCCTCTGTTTCACTTGTCAAGCAGATTCAGGCAAATATCGTTAATCGGTGCAATGTGAAAGTAGCATACAGTAGTCTGAAGTGCAAACAAGATGACATCACTGAGTACTGCTCTCCATCAAAGCTTTTCTCCCTGGCAAGATTTAAGGCTTCTCTGGGCAAACTAAGAGAACTGACTGTGATTTACCCGCAAATCCATCGGACAAATGTGAAAATACAAAATGGATAAAGCGGTTTCTATTCTACAGGCTCCTCTGTGACCTAGATATAGGCGGGTGCTCCAAAAATAGCAGAAAACGAGAGCATTATATGAAAATATGACAGAGATATGGGAGAATAATTAGGAGTCCATGACCATAATGTTTTAGTTGGCTCGAGCAGACAAGCACAGCATGTCAATGCAGAGTGAATACAACTTGACTGATGGGACATAACAAGTAGGATGTAATAAGTTACTGTTCCCTTCGCTATAGATATAATAGAATTTGAAAAACAGTTAATCCAGTGAAAAGTCAATACAGTCCTGTCATCTACAGCGCGAAGGCAGAATCGATATAAAGTTGTCGGGAAAGTGGCAAAAATAGAATAGGGAGACTGCGGGCAAGGTTTCCAATCTATTATAGTTTCCAATTTTGAGATGTATACTTGTATTATTATTTGAATAGCTCACATACCGCACGCGCGTATGTTTACGATATAAAAAGTGTCGCTGCGTATTCCTGCGCGAGGGCCTAACCCGTTTCAAATTACATTTTTTATTAAGCAATGGGAGTACAACACTCCGAAAATGAGCTGTAAAAGCATTTCCACACTGTTTCACGAAATGAAAAATGACTTACCCGAGCTGCAACGATAGGACGTATCTCAAGAAAATGAGCAGCTAATTTACAAGTGTGCGCAAAGAGCTGAAACGATAAATGGAGGGATGTTGCGTGTCCACTGCGCGAAGCGAAGGACCCATGAAGATGAACATTGTGCAACAGCACACGATACTCACGTCCCCCCTTCTTCTTCTCTGCGCCCCCCTGTTTCTATCCGTCTCTTGCGCAGTTGTTTTACATCAAAAGCATGGTCGTACATTGTGTACCCAATAGCCACAACCCAAGTTCACCGATGAGGGGAGACGGAGGAGAGCAATGACCATGCTGTGTATGTTCGGTTACTGAGTTGATGCCTGCAACTTGAGCTAAATTTACCCACCAATAACGCAAGAAAAGAGAAATGTAAACAGACTCGCACATTTATCACCCTAGCGGATGCTGTTTTATCGACACTATCAAAGAGAGGATCAAAGCAGTGATAATCATTGCAATCTAGCATGAGTGTGCTAGAAAATGATGTTGAATAATCTAACCCGAGATGGCCGACTTTGAAGTGATCAGCAATGATGTAATAGAATTGTGGGCCAGCCTGCGTTTTTGGTTTAAAGATGACACGTTATTAGTCTATTTATCGAGGTGTTAATATTTTGTCATTTATCAATAATTGACATTTTATTTAATATTATGCACGCAAATCATCACTATCTGGAAATCTCGTGCATAGACGTTTGGTTCTTAAATTAATGATGCGATCTATCTACAACACCTATTTTTTGTTTTTCTTTAGGTTACTTGCATTACGTTGTATTACAGCATGCAACATAACTGCGCTTTTACTACGAGTGACCTATAGGTGGTGGTGCAATCATTACAGTTCATATCTATATACTGACAAGCTGTAAAAGAAACTTAAATATATGCAATAGTTATGTAATGCACATGCTAGATTAAGAGGTAGGAATTAAACTCATAATACACAGCATTGATCTAGAAAATCTGAAATAGATTTTCAATCAAGCGCATACAATAACAGCAGGTTCAATTTAAACTATATCTATCAATAAATTCTTAATTATAAGCTAAGTTTGGGTGAGTCTCAGCTGAAACCCAAAGAAGAAAGCTTTTCATGTTTCAGAGGAAAGACTTCGTGATGATTTGCAGGGGGTGCTATATAGATTACAGCCATGCTGTGAATTATATTTATAATTTCTCTCTTTGGGAGTCGGATTATGCCATGTTAGCATTCCCATTCATCTCAGTCCTATATTTGATTGAGTTCCAAAATACAGAACAAAGTTCTTTTGACATTTAACAAATAAACACAAATAAGGTAACTACATAAAAATAAAATTAAATGGAATCACAAACATATTAAAAATTAAAGATTTGTGTCTTTTTGAAAAGTTTATATATTCAAAATATATGAGAAAACAGGAAATGAGAGGAAATTATGTTTTTTGACTTACACTTGCTCTGATAAATATTACATTTCTATATTCTATAAATATGACATTATTAGACTTCATTCTAGTAAAGTAAAAGTCGAGATAGGTGGATTTCTTTAGTTGAGGTTTGTTTTTTATTTATTTATTTTTTTTTACAAAATATTAACTCTTGAAGATATCATTTTTGTTGAAGTTGTTTACCTGCTGTATTTGGAGACTTCCATCTTTACTCTGAAAATACTCCTAAAGTCACTTTGCGGGTCTCCAAGCAACACACAATGTTTCCTTCCTGAATAAATCTGGATGAATCAGTTGAATTAACGAACCATTGACTCAGTCATAATGCACAAAAAGACAGTCAATTGACGCCACCTACTGGTACCTATAAACCTACCTAACTAAAGGCTTACTAAACTTCAACAATAAAGCACAAATGGACAAAAACACAGCTTAATTGTAAATTATGCGGAATGAAAATATAAAAACAAGTGATATTTACCTATTTTTTTCTTTAGCCTATTTTATACACTGTTGTCAGTCAACTAAGCCTATAGTGCAAAATTTAAATGCATTTGCACTTTTTTTCTTTATACTTTTTATCCTTAAATTGTTTTTTTGTTTACTTTGTAAACTGCTATATGTTTGTATCTTTGACACCAACAGGAGCATCTTTCCAAAATCCGTTGTATAACAAGACAACAAAGGCTTTCTATTTCCGTTTTGAACAACTTAAAAGGGCAAAGCTGGAAATGGTTTATTTATATATTTGTTTCAATTCAATTCAATTCAGTTTATTTGCCAGACTCATGTCCATAAGCCACACAAGACAGGACAGATAAAAACAAACCAAACAAACAAACAAACAATAAGAAAAAAGCAAATACAATTAATAAAATACATACAGACATTTCAGCCAATGCACTCTCAGTATGGATGTGTACCTGTAGCAACTCACTAAGGGATTTTATGTTGACTAAGGGATTTTGTTGATGTATTATTGTAGTTTATAATATGTAATACGTTTTATGTAACTTAATTTAATTTAAAATGGGTCTAACTTGGGTACAACGATAAAGAAAAAAATATTGAAGCTTACAAAGGCACAAAGGTTTTGTCACACTATATCACAAAAAGAAAATAATAATATATTTGTTTAAATCAACACCGCTGGGTAAAAGATGCAAAATATGTATTTCGTCAGAATACACCAACGGTCGTCAGTGGAAAAAATTAAGCATGACGGTATAGTTATCAAACAGCAGAGGCTAACAGGTCATGGTCATTACAGATATCACGTATACTGTATTAATTTAATTGACAAGATTCATTTCTGACGCTTACCAGCCAAACCTTGACCTTTTGGTCATCGTCTGCGTCATTTACGTGATTACGTAACTTCCGACGTCTTTTGAAACAATGATGGCGACCTCCATCGGCCGTGCCCCGTGACAGTACGACCGTACACATCAGCCAGCAGTCCGTGGTTATCGAGTTACATTCAACTCTTGATTGACAAGTTGGTTTCTTCCCATCTGTCGACTTTCTTTCTAGAGGTGAGTTATCGTCGTTTTTTTGTGCATCACGTTGTAGCCGCATCATGCCTCATGCACTTACATGCTTTTAGACATATCTCTCGCAAGGTGACTGATATAATGCTCCCAGACACTCTAGCTGAGATTAACATATACAAAAATAAATTTCCTTTAATTTAGGAAATATATCACTCTACATAGATAGACACTTGCATAACCAGCTATTTGTTGTTTTAATATGGGCATAGGGTCAGCCTGACTACATAAAGAGAACCTCTTTGGCCAAATGTACAAATTGCTTTGCTTTTGTTTCAGAATATGAATCTGCACAAACTGTCCTCGCGACTATGCCCTACAGTAAGTGGCATTCACTTGTCATTTATGGTCTTATATTTATTATTTACAACATATATTTAAGTTAAGAACATTTAACAGGATACATCTACTCATAATCATTATGTCATGATCAGGTAACACAGAGGTTCAGGCATCTCCACGTCCAAAGCAGTGGCCAGCAGCTGGAAGCAGTTTCTGAACCAAATCTGCTGTCAGTCTTCAGAACTTCAGAGCAGGATCCTGTATGTCAAAAACAGCCTTATATAGACATTTATCAGTAGCTTTCACATATACTTATGCATGAAGCTGACCTTAAAGGGATAAATCACCACTGGCAAGATTTTTTGTATATTTTTATAAATATAAATCTTGTATTTCTATGCAGTATGATTACGAGAACATCCGTGCTAACGTTACATGAATCGAGAGAGAGACAAAAATGGGGTCTTTGGGGTTCCCTTTGTCCAATAAACTTGGGTGTTACATAATACATTTTTAATTGAATTTTGGTAACACAAAAAACAAGAAGTTTGATCTGTAGATTTAACAAAAGCCCTTGTGATGTCAAAAGTCCACAGGTTGATGCAAAATGAAGTGACTGAGCAGGCTTTCGCTGAAATAAATATATAAATGAATTAATTAAATCATTGGCATAATAATAAGTTTATTAAAACACATATATATATATATATATATATAAGGAGTTTTTTTTCTTTCTGTTTTAATTGTTAATGTTTTTAATTGTAATTTTTACATTTAATTGTAATTTTGTCTGTTTAAACTATAAACCTCTGTTGTGCAGCACATTGTTTGCCAATTTTTTTTTTTAATTGTTTCAATTACATTTGATTACATAAAAAAATATATAAAAAATTGTCAAAGGTTTATATGCATTTGCATTTGATTACCACTGTTTTTGATAATACATTTGCAATAAATAATAAAACAGACAATATAAAAATGATTTCACTGGGCCCTATTATTGTTAAAATTGAAGTATTATGAATTAAATTGATTAGACACCTTTTTGATCATTAAAATTTAATTAAACCATTAAAAACAGAATCCAGAAATTAAAACTATATTTGGGGATAAATAAAAAGGAAATAGAAAATAAAGCAGGTTTTTCTATAAATGTTAGATTGGAGCGTCTTATCTTTTTGCTTTGCTTGGTCATTTATGTATTACTTTTTTATTTAATATTTACCTGTTTAACTGCACCTAGAAACTGCATGTAAAATATGTTCTGGAAATCTTCTACATTCAATCCTTCTTGCCCTTTCCTTTCTCAGACGTATCATTCAGAAAGACATACTGGGCAGTACTACACGCTCCCCGCGGCTCACATCCAAAAACTCTTCCCTCATGGACTTCCTCCACGCTTCCAGTTGCAGGTTTGGAACAGTGCTGCAGTATATGTGTGTGTGTGTGGAGAACATTAGCATTGATTTAATACAGTCCAAATAGAAATGCCATTGCCATGATTTGTGGTTGAAGTTGCCTGGACGACTAATGCATGTTTGTGCTCTTGTTTCAGATTAAAACATTTAATGAAGGCTGCGTGATGGTGAGGCCGCCGGCGCTGGAGCTTATCTCATATCTTAAAAAGGCTGATTACAGCAAGCCTCCGCTGCGTTATATGCTCTGTATCCTCAAACACAAAATTCCAATCCAGTGAGATGTTTTACTTTGTGCATGTTTTTCCACAATGATTCCTTGACCGTGTGCTTTAGATGGAGATATAGGCACTGGAAAGACCATGTCTTTGAGTCATGCGCTGCACTACTGCTACACTCAGGGCTGGCTGATCGTGCACATACCCGATGGTGAGCTGCACTGACACTCATTCTATCAAAAAGTAAGGTTATATGAAGTTTGGAGTCTGATGATGCTATGATGTTTTCCCTGTAGCTCATCTGTGGGTCAAGAACTGTAAAGAGCTGCTACCATCATCTTCCCGCCCCTCACGCTTCGACCAGCCAATCCAGGCATCCCAATGGCTGAAGAACTTCAAAATCACCAATGAACGCTTTTTATCCAAGGTACAACTTGATGTGTTTACTCTACTGTAGGGTTTATGTGAGTTTAAGTATGCAAGTGATAGTTTACTGTGCCTAAATCAACTCATCACATTGTTTTGCCCACGTAAATGAATATTTATTTATTTTTTAATTGACTTATTTATCGATTTATTTTTACACAATATATTCGCTTAAGTTTTTTTTTTAATGGGAAAACTGTAGAAATTTAAATTTCACAATATATACTCCACTAGCTCCATTCTCGTGTATGTGAGGAGATGTTATTCAATTTTTTTTTTTTTATCACTTATTTATTATTTTGGTAAATTTGATCATTTATTAAGCTGCTCTGATATTAATCTGATCAACTGACAGATAAAGACAACACAACAGTATGTGTGGACAAAGAGAGAAAGAACTGAAAAGGGGCAGCCTTTAGGGGAGCTCGTTGATCAGGTGAGTTTTATTAATTATCTTTTATCATAGTAAACATTACACTACTCCCTCAACGTGACTACATGAGATCCCACAGTGTGACATGATCATCATGTTCGTACAGTCTGACAAGCAAAAATTGTAAAGGATTATTAAAATTTGCACAGTGTGTGCCCGGCTTAATTTTAGTTTTATTGATCACATTCTTCTTTTATTCTGTTTTTCAGTATATATAAATTCTATTTTTTTTCTTTAATAAATGTTGATTGTATTTTTAATCATTTAACTTCAACTGAACAGGGTGTGAATCGCATGAAGAGCAGCAGTGATGTGGTGGGCGCAGTGCTGCGAGAGCTGAGGCTGCAGGCAGGGGGCGCCACCGAGGGCGAGGGGGCCTTTAAACTGGCTGTGGCTGTGGATGGAGTCAATGCGCTGTGGGGCAAAACATCTCTTAAAAAGGAGGACAAAACTATGGTATGTTGGTGTAAATTAGTCATAATAAATGAATATGAATGCAAATTATTTAAATAAAATGATCACATAATTCTAGCATTCTGATCAAATAATTTATGCATTTGTTTGACATCCTGCTTTCATTTCCTTTTTATGTAGTGTGAGCCAGAGGAACTGACTTTGATTCATAATCTGAGGAAGATGATGAAAAC